>NW_024396724.1:36378-237776 GCF_004115215.2 Ornithorhynchus anatinus | reverse complement strand
CAAGTGCCTGCACCATGATGGTGTCCATTTGGGTGGTGAGAAAGCAGTCGATCTGGGAGACGTTATGGAGGAACATCTAGTGGGATTTAGCCACAGACTGAATATGGGAATGGAAAGAGCGAGGAGTCAGTGATGGTACCAAGATTTTGGGTGGGATGGTAGTATTGCCAAGTGTAATGGGAAAGTGAGGAAAAGGATTGGCAATGAGAAGGAAGTTGAGGAGTCTAGTTTTGGACACGGTGAGTTTGAGGCCTAAATGGGACATGTCTGTGGAAATGATTTGGAGGGAGGGAGAAATCCAAGATTGCAGAGGAGGAGAGAGGTTGGGCTAGGTGGAAGGGACAGGCCTGGGAGAAATCCTTGTGGAAACTCCAGTTCTAAGGAGGCACTAGACTCCAACAGATCCTGAGGCAAAGGATAGGCTTCAGTTGTGTGGGAACCCAGGTTCCCATTCAGGTAAGGGATTATTATCTATTTCTAAATGTTATTTTTATTCTCATCTTTATTCTTATAATTACATTTGTTAATCAGTTACTATGAGTCAAGTTCTGTTTTTAGTACTTGTTTAGATGCAAGTTAATCAGATTGGATGCAGTTCCTTTTATTCATTCAATCGTATTTATTGAGCAATTACTGTGTGCAGAGCACTGTACTAAGCACTTGGAATGTACAATTCGGCAACAGATAGAGAACAATTCCTGCCCAACGATGGGCTCACAGTCTAAAATGGGAAGACAGACAGCAGAAACGAAACAAGTAGTCAGGCATCGATACCATCAAAATAGATGAATAGAATCATAGATATATACACATCATTAATAAGAGTAATAAATAATATATACAAATATACACCAGTACTGTGTGGAGGGGAAGGGAGTAAAGCAGAGGGAGGGAGTAGGGGGAATGGGGAGGGGAAGAGGGGCAGAGGGAAAGGGAGGTCTCACTCTGGGAAGGCCTCCTGGAGGAGGTGAGCTCTCATTAGGGCTTTGAAGAGGGGAAGAGAGTTAGTTTGGTGGATTTGATGAGGAAGGGCATTCCAGGTCAGTGGTAGGACATGGGCCAGGGGTCGACGGCGGAACAGGTGTGTGGGCTGGGCTGTAAAAGCAGATAAGGGAGGTGAGGTAGGATGGAGCAAGGTGATGGAGAGCTTTGAAGCCAAAGGTGAGGAATTTTTGCTTCATGTGAAGGTTGATAGGCAACCGCTGGAAGTTTTTGAGGAGGGAAGTGACATACCCAGAGCGTTTCTGTAGCAAGATAATCCGGGCAATGGAGTGAAATAGAGACTGAAACAGGGAGAGACAGGAGGATGGGAGATCAGAGAGGAGGCTGATGCAATAATCCAGTCTGGATATTATGAGAGATTGTATCAGCAAGGTAGTAGTTTGGATGGAGAGGAAAGGCCAGATCTTGCGAAGGTGAAACCGGTAGGTTTTGGTGACGGATTGGATGTGTGGGGTGAATAAGAGAGAATGTCAAGGATGACACTAAGGTTGTGGGCTAGTGAGATGGGAAGGATGGTAGTGCCTTCCACAGCTTCTGTCCCACATGGGGCTCACACTTTAAGTAGGAGGGAGAACAAGTATCTAATCTCCATTTTATAGACAAGAAAGCCGAGGTGAGGAAAAGTTGAGTGATTTCCCCAAGATCCCATTGCAGGCATTTGGCATAGCTGTATTGGAACACATGTCCCCTCACTCCAAGTTCCGTGCTCTTTCCTCTCGGTCATGCTGCTGCCACAATAGATTTCTAACTATATTTATGTTGGATAGAACAGTCAGACCAAGCAGAAAGATGTCCACTGGTCTGGGTACACAGCATTTGGACAACCCTCATTAGATGAGAGGGTCGTGCTATTTGGAGTTCTAGGCTGACACTAAAGGCAGGGCCTACTTGAGCCCCAGTTCAGGCCAGCAAAGCTAGGGAGAACCCTCTATTTGCAGTGTGATGATAATCATAACAATGATATAGTAATAATAATAAAGTCCCCAACTCACTCAGCCCTGTTGTTAACCCAAGGTGTTGCAAATCAATGGTATACATTGAGTGCTAACTGTGTGAAGAGCACTGTACCAAGGGTTTGTCACGATGTATCTCACACTGCCTCAGCACCTCTGTGCCATTGCATTTGACTGCCACCTTACAGGTGAGTAAATTGAGGTCCAGAAAGATGGAGTGACTTGCCCAAGGTCACTCAGCAAGCGCATGGCAGTGCTGACACAAACCTCCCGGTTTCCTGACTCTCAAACCCTGGTCCTTTCCACTAGACCATGGGGATACTGATGATATTATTTATTAAGCGGATACTATACACCTACCTCTGGGGTTGAAACAAGATAATCAGATTGAACACATTCCCTGGCCCGCTTATGGGCTCAGAGTCTAAGAGGGATGAGTGATCTTATCCCCATTGAACAGGAGAGGTAACTGAGGCACAGAGAGATTAAGTCACTTCTCCAAGATCTCATAGAAGGCAACTAGCAGAAGCTGGGTGTCCTGACTCCTAGTGCCATCATTGGCCCCTGTGGGAAATTTCTTGGAAAGAGCCCGGGCTTTGGAGTCAGAGGTCATGGGTTCGAATCCCGGCTCGGCCACTTGTCAGCTGTGTGACTGTGGGCAAGTCACTTCACTTCTCAGTGCCTCAGTGACTTCATCTGGAAAATGGGGATTAAAACTGTGAGCCCCACGTGGGACAATCTGATTCCTCTGTGTCTACCCCAGCGCTTAGAACAGTGCTCGGCACATAGTAAGCGCTTAACAAATACCTACATTATTAGATAAAGTCTTGGTGCTGGCCAGGTGTCCTCCATTCTCCCATTGGCCAATCTTCACCCATCAGCACCTGCAGCTCCCCTGAGTTCTTAGGCCCAGGGAAACAGCTGGGAATGAGGCAATCTGGCACCAGAGAGCCAACATTGGCCAAGATGAGGGTCAAAGGAGGTGAAGGATTGCATAGAAAATCACTGGCATTTGTGAATAATATGAAGGCAGTAATAATAAAAAATAATAATAGTAATGATAAAGAAAATCACTGTGCTATTTGTTAATAGACAAAAGATAATCAGGTTGGACACAGTCCCTGTACCAGATAGGGTTCACAGATTGAAGAAGAGAACAGACATTTGAATCACATTTAGCAGATGAGGAATTTGAGGCCTTGAAAAGTTAAGCAACTTTCCCAAGGTCCCACAGTAAATGAGAGGTGGAGCCGGAAATAGAATTCATGTAAATCTCCACTCTCTGGCCCTGGCTTTTCTTGTCCTATCTCCATGCTTTTCTCTCCCTTCCCCTTGATCCTTATACTGTCTGTACTTTCCCTTAATTCCTCTCCCTTGGCTTCCCCTCTCGTCTTTCCTGCTCTGCCTTTTTAATCTCTTTATTCTTTCTCTCTGTCACTCTTCTATCTCCTCCTATCCCTTTTCTCTTTATTCCCCTGCCTCTTATTTCTTTCTCCTCCTGTCCCTTCTCTTTTTCTCCTCCTGCCCCTTCTCTCTTTCCCCCCGGGCCTGTCTCCCTTTCTCCCCCAGTCGTTTTTCCCTTTTCCCTTTTCCTTTTCCACCATCCTTTTCCTTTTTCTCCTCTCTCCTCTGCAACCCTTCTCGACCCAGCTCTCATCACTCTTTCTGGTCATACCCTCTGGCCACTTACTGGGAAAGGCAGGAAGACATCAGAGCTTTTCTTGTTCCACAAAAGCCCATCCTGCTGTGAGCCCACCCTGAAGCCAAGTAGAATGTAGAACATGTCTCCTTCCTGCTCAAGACACGGCTGGTCTCAGGGACTGAGCATGCTCAGTGAGTTCTCTCTCTCTCTTTCTGGTGTCCAAGGGTTACTATTCATCACCCGGGCCTCTCTTCCCTCTGCCATGAGAACCGAGAGGTGGACTGGGGAAGAGGCCAGTCTCAGCTCACACACATAGTAGTCTCTTCAGGTCTCACAGAATCCAACATCCAGAGAGGAGAGACTGAGTGTCCCCCAAGCATCTTCCTTAAAATTTCCTTTAAATTTTCCCAAGGATCCCATTGGAATCCTAGCTAGTCTTGCCTGATTCGAATCTGGAGAGTTGCAGGCCATCCTTGCTGAATTGAGGGGTGCGATTCCTGCATTCACTGAGAGAAAACTAAATTGGGACCAAGTGAGACCTGGGAATCTTTTGAGTGGTTTCTGTAAGCTGCTCTATGGATAATGTAGATATTAGTCCCGAAATTAACTGGGCATCCACATGAATTAATCGTCATTTCTGTTTCTCTCTTTCTCTCTCTGTCATTCTCCATATCTGATCTAATTGTGCCTAGTCTCTGTCCTCTACTGTGGCACAGAGACTACGAGGGAGGGAGATTAGAGAGCTTGTCCCCATTTAACAGGAGAGTAAACCAAGACACAGAGAGATGTAGTGACCTGTCCAAGGTCCCACAACAGATAACTGGCAGAATCTATGTCTCCTGACTCCTAATCCCATCATCAGTCCATGTGGAAAGTTTCCATCAACACCCTGGAAGCAGCAGTCATGGTGCTGGTCAGGTGTCCACCATTCTCCCAGTGGTCATTGATCACCCATCAGCACCCATAGCTTCCCCAGGTCTGTGGGCTAGAGGAATGTGTGGGCTAGGGGAATAAGCTAGGGATGAGGGAGTCTGGCCCCAGACAGGTCAGCAATGGTGGAAATGGGGGTAGTGGTGAAGGTGGTGAAGAACTGGGAAGAACTCCTCTGCCATCAGTGAACAACCTGAAAGAGGTAATAATGTAATTATTATCATTATTATTACTGTTATTGTTTTTAGGTCCTTACTCTAAGCCAAACACTATTCTAAGCTGTGAGATAGATAAAAGATAATCAGGTTGGACACAATCCCTGTCCCAAATGGGTTTCTCCGACTATATAAGAGTGAGAACAGACATTTAATTCACATTTTATAGAGAGGAACCTGAGAACCGAGAGGAAACTGAGACCCCAAAAGATTAAGTGGCTTGCCCAAGGTACTACAGGAAACAAGTGACAGAAATATTTCAGTTCAGTATGGCTTAGTGGAAGGAGCTCGGGCTTGGGAATCAGAGGTCATGGGTTCTAATCCTGGCTCTGCCACTTTTCAGCTGTGTGACTTTGAGCAAATCACTTCACTTCTCCATGCCTCATTTATCTCATCTGTAAAATGGGGATTAAGACGGTGAGCCCCAAGGGGAACAACCTGATTTCCTTGTATCTACCCCAGTGTTTAGAACAGTGCTTGGCACATAGTAAGTGCTTAACAAATACCATGATTATTATTATTATTATTATTATTAACTGGGATTAGAAGCCAGGTATATCCCCTTGCCCTGCACCTGGCTCTACTTGCATATTTTTCACTTTCCTGTCTCTTCCCCTTTAATCTTCATCTCCTAGGCATATCCTTTACCTCTTCTCCCTTGGCTTACCCTCTCCTGTTTCCCGCTCTTCCCCTTCTATCTCTGTGTACTTCCTGTCTTTCTTCTCATGTCCCTTCTCTTTCTGCCCCATTCCCTTCTATCTTTCTGCCTCTGTCCCTTCACTGTTTCTTCCCCAACCCAAGCAACCCTTTCTCTCCAAGTCCCATCTCCCTTCTCCCTTAGTGTCTTCTCCTTTCTCCCCCTGTTCATTCTCCCTTTTTCTCTTTCTCCTTTCCTCTCTCTTTTTCCTTTTTCTCCCCTCTTCTTCCCACCAGTCTTCTACAAAATCCTTTTCACTCTTTCTGGTCCCACTCCCTGGCCACCTACTGCCAGGAATGTCCTAACCGGTCCTTCAGTACATTTGACCCCCATCTCCACCACTGCTGACCTGTTTGGGGCCAGACAGCCTCATCCCCAGCCTATTCCTGGGGGCCTGGCGACACGGGGGGTTGCAGATACTTATGGGTAAACATCAGCCATTGGACAAATGATAGAAGCAGTATGGTGTGGTGAATTGAGCATGGGCCTGAGAGTCAGAAAGTCATGGGTTCTAATCCCGGATCTGCCACTTTTCTGCTGCGTGGCCTTGGGTAAGTCACTTCACTTTTCTCTGCCTCATTTATCTCATTTGTAAAATGAGGATTGAAAATGTGAGCCTCTGTGAGTCAGGGACTGAGTCCAACACGATTTGCTTGTATCCACCCCAGTGACACATAGTAAGCATTTAACAAATACCACAGTTACTATTATTATTATGGACACCTGACAAGTACCAGGATTGTTTCCTCCAGGGTGCTGATGTAGATTTTCCTCAAGAGGAGTCAGGAGACATAGATTCTGCTACAAAGAGACAGGAGTGCTTTCCTGTTCCCCTAAAGCCCACCCTTCTGAGAGCCCTCCCTGAAAGCATCCAGAACACAGAACAAATTTCTTTCCTGCCTAGGCCTGATCTCCCTCTTTTTTATTTGAATAGTATTTGTTAAGCACTTACTATATCCCAAGCACTCAAGTAGACACAAGTTAATCAGGTCGGGCACAGACCCAGTTCTACATGAGGCTCAGTCTCGAGTCGAGAAAGAAATGGTATTGAATCCCCATTTTATAGCTGAGGAAACTGAGTCCAGAGCAAATAATTATAATAATGATAATGGTATTTGCTGTATTAAGTGCTTACTATGTGCCAAGCATGATTAAGTGACTTGCGCAAGGTCACACAGCTAGGGAGTGGTGGAGCTGGGATTAGAACCCAGGTCCTTTGACTCTAAGACCACAGCATTAGGTAATGCTGATTTTTAAGATGTAACTTTGATCCAAAATGTAACTAGACATGGAATTGAGGTTCCTCCTACTAAGCTGTGAACTTCTTGAGGACAGAGATCATCTCCTCTAAACACTTTCATGCTCCAAAATGACTAGTATAGGACTTACTCTGATTATTGTGTTCCCATTTATGTTAATGTGAAAACATAATGACCTGAAATGTCCTCTCACATATCTGTGAGAAGAAACTGTGTATTTGCAATCTTCAACCATGCTCCAACTCTCTTTGCAATGAGTTCTCTCTGACCTGGTTTCTCAGCCCCGTTTCCAAGGTTTACTCTTCATTACCCACGACTCCCTCCCCTCCACCATGGGACCCGAGAGGTGGAGTGGAGAATATAGTCTATATTTCCTCAGTCCTATTATTACCTTAAAGTGTTGTCAATCAGTGGTATTTACTGACTGCTTACTGTGTGCTGAGCACTGAACTGAGAGCTTGTCACTTGATGTGTCTCACTCTGTCCTCACCAACTCTGTGTTACTGTATTACGACTGCCACTTTACAAATGAGGAAATTGAAGTCCGGAGAGGTGGAGTGATTTGCTCAAGGTCAGCCAGCAAGCACATGGCAGAGCTGGGACAAGAACCCGGGCTCATAAGGATGATATTTAATAAATGGTTACTATGCACCAACCTCTGGAGCAGAAATAAGATAATCAGATTGGACACAGTCCCTATCCCCTATTGAGGAGAAGCAGAGTGGCTTAGTGGAAAGAGCCTGAGCTTGGGAGTCAGAGGTTGTGGGCTATAACTCGGCCCCACCACTTGTTAGCTGTGTGACTTTGGGCAAGTCAGTTAACACCTCTGTGCCTCAGTTGCCTCATCTGTAAAATGGGGATTACAACTGTGAACCCCAGGTGGGACAACCTGATTACCTTGCATCTACCCAGCACTTAGAACAGTGCTTGGCACATAGTAAGTGCTTAACAAATACCATCATTATCATTATTATTACTGATGCTCAGAGTCTAAGAGGGAGAGAGATGAGGGATCTCATCCCCATTTAACAGGAGAGGTAACTGAGACAAAGAGACATTCAGTGACCTGTTCAGTGTCACACAGCAGGTCACTAGCAGAACTTGGGTCTCCTGACTCCTAGCCCCATCAGCTAACCATTTGGTAAATTTCCATCTATATCCTGGAGGACACAGTCCTGGTGCTGGATCGGTGTCCACCATTCCCCCAGCAGCTGATGTTCACCCATTAGCACCTGAAGTTCCTTCAGGTCCCCCGATCTGGGGAATAAGCAGGGGATGACTCAGTCTGGCTCCACCAGGCCAGCAGTGGTGGAAATGGGGATGAAAGGTGGTGCAGAATTACATATAACATCACTGGCATCAGTGAACAACTAGAAGGCAGTAATAATGAAGTGATAAGAATGAAAACAGTGATAATAATGATAATCATAGTGGTAATTATTAAATGCTTACTCTAAGCCAATCACTGTTTTAATTGCTGGGATAGATACAATATAATCGGGTTGGACATAGTCTAGGCCCCACATGTGGGTCACAGGCAGATAACAGTGAGAACAGGCATTTCGTTCACATTCTATAAATGAGGAAACTGAGGCTTAGAGAAGTGAAGGAACTTTCCCAAGGTTCCAAAACAAACCAGTGTTGGAGCCGAGATAAGAAACCAGGTAAATCTTCGCTCTCTCCACCGGACTCATTTCGCTGAGCCTCTCTATGCCTTTCCTTCTCTTGCCTTTGTCCTTTATCCCCTCCTCCTCTCCCTTTTCTCTGTCTCTCCATGGGTCTTCTTTCTTTCTCTTTCTTCCCTTCTTTGTATCTACTCCTGTCCCTTCTCTTTTTATCATCCTACCCCTTAACTCTTACTCCCTGGGCATTTCTCCCTTTCTCCCCGAATCCTTTCTCCCTTTTTCCTTTTTCTCTTTCCACTCTTCTTTTTCTCCTCTCTCCTCGCCACTTCTTCTCAACACTGACCCCTTTACTCTTTCTGGCCTCTCCCTGGCCACCTACTGGAAAGAGCAGGAGGCAATAGAACTTTTCTTATTTCCCTAAAGCCCACCCTGCTGTGTGCCCACTCTGAAGTCTACCAGAATGAAGACTATGTCTCCTTCCTGTCCAGGGCAGGGCCGGTCTCAAAGACTGAGCATACACAGTGAGGTCCCTCTACCCGGTGCCCAAGAGACATGATTCATCTTCTATGTCTCCCTCCCTTCCACTATGGGACTCGAGAGGTGGAGTGGAGAAGAGGCCAGTCTCAACTCTCATAATTGAGGTCACTGTGGGTGTCCAAGAATCCAACAACCTGAGAGGAGAGATCGAGGGTATGTCCCAAGAAGACCCCAGGATACCCACCATCTCAAGACCAAATGTAATCTCATGTCCGCCTGAGCCATCAGGTGGAATTAGGAAGTGAAGGTGAGATACCACCCCCACACCCCAAACTGCTAGATTGACAGCTCAAACCTGGAATACAGAAGGTGTCCCTCCCCTCGCAAGCCAATAAAATTAGGTATGAATTAGGCGGGAGGGCAAAGATTGGATAAACTGAGGCTGGAAGCTCCAGTGGCCTAGTAGCACAGGTAATAAATACCTGCGCCTTCTGGCCTTCTGTGCAGCAGATCGAGACTTGCAGCAGCTGGCTGTGGGTCACTTCTGCCCCTGGTGTGAGAAGCCCACCCTGCCTGCCCCAAGTGAGAAGCCAAGGGATGGGGGAGTGTACTGTGCTGCTGAACGATTGTGGGACTGGAAGCCAGGTGCTTTGCCATGGGTGAGTAAAGCATAAGTGGATTCCTCACAAATGGGAGGTGCTCATGGGTGGCAGCTAGCCACATCATCGTGCGTGAACAAACCATGAGTGAATTTCTGCTGGGTCAGACCTGGGTGCTTTACCACATGCAAGAAACACATAAGAATATTCATCCTATAGAGAAGCTCTAATATGATCAAATTATTCAATTTACCCCATTTAAAATAATCAAATAATTCACATAGGCTGTGTTCAGAATAATCAAATAATTCAATTCGCCTCGTGGAATGAATTTTTTATAAAACTCAGCCTTTCCATCCTTGGTCTCACCTTCGCTGTCTCGCCGTGCCAATTCCCGAATGAACCTGTCCCCGAGTGATGAGTCACAGGGTATTCCAGGCTTCTTCCCTCATCTTCTTTAAATTTTCTCAAGGTTGCCATGGGAATCCTGCCGCATCCTGCCTCAGTCCAACCTGGAGAATTCCAGTCCTGTCTTGCTGAATTGGGGGCAAGTTCTCAGCATTATCTGGGGGTTGACACTGAATTGGAACAAAGTGGGACCTGAAAACCTTCTGAGTGGCTTGTGTAACCTGCCCACAGGGAAATATGCTTGTCTTGGGTCCATATGGAAAGTAGTCCTGAAATTAACTGGGCATCCAAATGAATTAATCATTGTTTCTGTTTCTCTCTTCCTCTCTCTGCATTCTCTGTCTCTCTCTACCTGTCTACTCTCATTCTCTCCACTTCTTTGTTTCTCTCTGTCTTTTCTGACTGTCTCTCCATCTGTCTCTATCTGTCCTTCTGTATCTCTCTTTCTATATGTACATATATATATATATACATATATATATATGTTATAAATACATATATATCCCTCTACTATATTTTTCTGACTTTTGGCCTCTGTCCCTCCATCTCTGTCTGTCTCTTTCCCTGTGCCTCTGTCTGACACCTGATTTGTTTCTTTGTTTCCCTCTGTCATACTGTGTTTCTGTCTTTTTCTGTACATATTCATGAGTTATTTATTCATATTCATTCAATCGTATTTATTAAGCACTTACTGTGTGCAGAACACTATACTAAGTGCTTGAGAAATAAAATACAACAGTAAAGAGTGACACCCCCTGCCCACAGTGAGCTCATCGTCTAGAGGTGTGGAGACAGACATCACTACAAACAGATGAAATTACAAATATATATATGTGCTGTCGGGCTGATGTGGAAGGTGAAGAGGAAGAGAAGCAAGTCAGGATGATGCAGAAGGGAATGGAAGATAGGAAAAATGGGGCTTCTTTTGGGAAGGCCTCTTGAAGGAGATATGCCTTCAGTAAGGCTTTGAAATGAAGGAGAGTAATTGACTGTTGGATATGAGGAGGGAGGGTGTTCCAGGCCCAGGGCTGGATGTGTGCCAAGGGTCAGCAGTGATGATAGAGGCAGGTTTAGGGGCACCATGGGAAGGTTACCAGTAGAGGCGTGAAGTATGTGAGGTGGGTTGTAGAAGGAGAGAAGCAAGGTGAGGTTGGAGGGTTGAAGGTGATGGAGTGTTTTAAAGCCAACGGTGAGGAGTTTTTGTATTGGAGGTGGATGGGCAACCACTGGAGATTTTTGAGAAGGGAGGAGCCGGGTGAAATGTCCTGAACTTTTATTGTAGAAAGTTGACCGGGGAGTGGAGTGAAGTGTGAACTGGAGGGGAGAGAGACAGGAGGTTGGGAAGTCAGCAACGAAGCTGATGCAGTAATCTAAGTGGGATAGGATGAGTGATTCTATTAACGTGATAGTTTGGATGGAGAGGAAAGGGCAAATGTGAGCTATGTTGTGAAGGTGTGACTGATAAGATCTTGTGAAGGTTAGTATAAGTGTGTTGAAAGAGAGAGAGAGGAGTTAAGGATAATGCTAAGGTTAGGGGTCTGTGAGATGGGGAGGATGGAGAGTTTCTTCAGTGATGGGAAAGTCAAGGAGAGGACAGGGTTTTGGGTGGGAAGATAAGGAGCTTTGTCATATATAAAAACCCTAATGTATGTCTTCCCCCTGGACTGTATGCTCATCGTGGGCAGGGAATCATTCTATCAACTGTTTCCTTTTACCCTCCCACACACTTATTACAGTGCTCTGAACACAGTAACTGCTCATAGAATGCCAATGAGGGATTGATTTCTGTGTCTCTCTAACTCTTACTCTCCATCCGTCTCTCCCTCTTTGACTTGTCTCTATCTATCTAGAGCGTTTTCTGTCTCTCTTTGACTCACACTGTCTCTTTCTGACTTGGTTTCACTGCCTTACCATCTCCATCTAATTCACCAATTCTACCTCTCTCTTTCTCCGTCTCTCTGTTGACTCTCTGAGGGGAATAAACTGAAGTTGCAGAACTCTTACTTGGAATGTGAGAGGTAGCAGGTTCGTTGCCCACATTGTCTACATATATCTGTTTCCTACCCTCTAGACAGTAAGGTTGATAATTGGCAGGGACTGTGTCTCCTAATTGTGTTGTACTATATTCTTTTATTTTGTTTATTTTGTTTAATGAGATGTACATCAGCCTGATTCTATTTATTTGCCATTGTTTTTATATGTTCTTCCCCTTGACTCTATTTACTGCCATTGTTCTTGTCTGCCTGTCTCCCCCGATTAGACTGTAAGCCCGTCAAAGGGCAGGGACTGTCTCTATCTGTTGCTGATTTGTACATTCCAAGCGCTTAGTACAGTACTCTGCACATAGTAAGCCCTCAATAAATACTATTGAATGAATATTGAATGAATATTCTCCAAAGCGCTTAGAACAGTGGTCTACACAGAGGGAATGCTCAATAAATACCACTGATTGATGGTTTGATTTCTGTCACTCCTTCTGCCACTCTCTCTCCCTCATCTCCTCTCTCTCTGTGACTTTCTGTCTTTCTGTCCTTTCCTCTGACTCTTGACACTTTCTGACACTAGCTCTCAATGTGTATATTTGTTTCTCTCTAGTTCTCTCATTTTCCAGACTGTACTACTGAAGATCTCTTCTGATACAGCCGAGTGAAGAGAATGGATGCTAATGAACATGCCTTTGGGATTCTCTTTCTGTTACAAATTGTCTTTGGGGTCTCAGGGAATGTGTTCCTCCTCCTGGTGTATGCATACGTGGTCTCCACCACCCACCAGCTGAATCCTCGGGACAAGATCCTAGCCCACCTGGCCCTGGCCAACACCATGGCCCTTCTCAGCCGAGGGATCCCTGACATCCTGTCTGCTTGGGGGCTGAATAATTTCCTGGATGATGTTGGTTGTAAAATCCTCTTATTCATTTATCGGGTGGCACGGGGTCTTGCCATCTGCACCACCTGCCTCCTGAGCATCTTCCAGGCTGTCACCATCAGCCCTGGCACCACCCAGTGGGCAGGAGTCAAAACCCAATTCCCCAAGTACATCCTCCCCTCCTGCCTCTTCTTCTGGATTCTCAATCTGCTCTTTGATGTGACTACACCGATGGACACGATGGGACCTAGTAACAGCACCAGTATAAATAGGGTCATCCTCGTGAAATACTGCTCCATCAGAACCAGTGCAGTCTCAACCCTGGTGTTTGCAGTGGTGCTCTCCCTCCGCGATATATTCTTCGTGGGACTCATGAGTATGGCCAGTGGCTACGTGATATTTGTCCTACTGAGACACCACCAGGAGGTCCGACACATCCACAGGGCTGGATGCTCCCCCAAGGCAATGCCCGAGGTCAGAGCAGCAAAGAGAATCATTGCCCTGGTCACCCTCTATGTGCTCTTCTATGGACAAAACACAATCACCCTGAGTTTTTTATTAAATATGAAGATAAATTCCACTCTCATTCTTAATAGCAACGGCATTATGTCTTTAATGTTTTCAGCTGTCAGCCCATTTCTGATGATTCTCAGCGACAGGAGGTTGAGAATGTTCTGGAAAAAAGATTCTCATATTCCCAACTGAAATCCCTCTTAGGGTCTTGGGAAATGGTGCATGCCTGATGGGGAGCGGGGGAAATCCAGGGATGTGGGGAACAGGATAGTTATGGAACTTGGATGGAGGGGTTAGAAACACCCTGTCCTGCATGTCTCATTCTCCTGTATACCCGGAAGCCTGGTACCTCCATCTCCACTGATCTGGCTTCCATGTCTGTCTGTGTTTGTGACCTGGAAGCAGAACTGCCTGGTGTCCTGGTACCCTGTTCCAAGTTTCCACATGGCCAGTGACACCAAACAATGCCTGATAATTCTGAGTCATTGGTTTGGGGAAGAGGGATAACCCAGAACAGGGAAACAGTCAGAAACACTGGGGGTAAGTTCAAGGCTGTCATGGTCTTCCACCATTCCCATGATGCATGGCTTTGCATACAAGGACTAGGCCAGGCCAGGGAGAGTTAATACCTCATGCAAACCATCCCCACTACTGCAAATACAAATTCATGCACATGTCTTGCTGGACAGACCATGCTTCCCCATGACTGGTGTCTGACCAATGCTCATCAAAATGGTAAAGAACCAGATAATGTGCATGACTGAGTTTTTATGCACACAGTGGGCAATTATGGAAGAAATTCACTCTCAACAACACAATCCTACTTAAGATTTCACCACCAGAAGTGGAAATGGGAAGGAGCATGGTCTAGTGGGTAGAGCACAGGCCTTGGAGTCAGAAGGCCCTTTGTTCTAATCCTTGTTCTGCCATTTTCATCCATTCATTCAAGTGTATATATTGAATGCTTACTGGGTGCAGCTCACAGTACTAAGCACGTGGGAGAGAACAATGTAACAATAAACAGACATTCTGGAAAACCTTGGGGTAGTGTCTTTACTTCTCTGAGCCTCAGTTACCTCAGCTACAAAATGGGCTTTAAGGCTACGAGCTCCACGTTTGGCAGAGACTGTGTCCAACCTGAGTAACTTGTGTGAACCCCAGTTCTTAGTACAGTGCCTGGGTGCTTAGTACAGTGCCTGGCCCATAGTAAATGCTTCGCTAATACTGTAAAAAATGTCTTTGAACCAAAGGACAACTCTACTATCTTTCTCATTATTCTTGTTATTTTTGTCATCTTCGTCTTTATTATTTACTATTATTAGAAATAGTTGTCATATTAGTAATTGTAGTGTAATAGTAATAGAAGTGAGAGCATCATTTATCGAGCTCTTAGTGCACTGTACTGAACTAGAAACTTGGAAAGTATAGAAAAGCAAAAAGATACATATCAGCCCAACTGTCTAACCAGAGAGACCACCATAAAAATGAAAATAGCATATTATTATCCCCATGAGATCTGATATCTCTCTTTTAACTCTAGTCTGTGTCAGAGTACAATACAAGAGAGTTGATAGACATGATCGTTAACCAACAAGAACTGTAGTCTAGAAGGGAGGCAGGCATTAAAAGAAAGTACAAAAAGGGGAAATGCCAGAGTTTAAGAGATGGACATAACACTGTGGGGCTGGGCATCGGGTATCAAAGTGCTGAAAGGCTACAGCCTAGGTGATGCCAAGTGGGAGGGAGAATAGGGTTGGAAGAGCCTCTTGAGGGAGAGATGATGAAGTTAATAATGATGTTGGCATTGATGGTGAGGATGATGATGAAGATGAAGACTGATGATTAAAAGGATTCATAGTAGAGATACTGTACTTGTTTCCTACTATACATGATCAGAGTTTTCTCTGTAATAGTATATTATTAAACAAATTTATTAATTGCCTTCTGAGTGCTAAGCACGTACTATGAGCTTAGGAGGATGTCATTTTTGATGTTCACTCGTTGGCATTCATCTTTTTTAAGTACCTATTGAACTAAGTGCTGGGATAAATACAAACAATTACAATCTAATCCATCAACAGTATTTTTGAACAGTTATTTTGTGTAGAGCAGTGTACTAAGCATTCAGGAGAGTTCAAAAGACATGATCCATACCCTCAAGGAATTATAAGCCAAGCCAGGGTGGGGGGAGGCATGGAGAGTGAAGGGGCAGATAATAAAGTATATTACAGATAGAAATAAGAAGGAATGTTACCATGTACATAAATTGATGCTTGAGAAATAGTTATATAAAATAGGTATAAATGTGTACAGCCTAAGAGGGAGGGATAGCAGGCATCACATCTCCATTTTACTGGTTAGGAAACTAAAGTCCATAGAAGCAAAGTGACCTGCTCAAGGCCAGAGGCAGACTTGGGTCTGCATCCCTGTTCTCCATTTTTACAATTCCATGCTCATTCCTCTGGAATTCAATGACAAGGACAGAGAGTAGACAGAGACAAAGAAGGATAACGATGGATTAAGAATATAAGTAATGATGTTAGAAATCGGGATAATAGGATTAAGATTGGAAAGTTTTCCAAGTATCTGTAATTTTAGGAGACTCAATTTCTCCAAATATTCTACAGGTTCCTGCACTTGAGAAGCTTATTTGCACAGTGGCAGCTACAGAGCACCAGTCTTAAGGTGGCTCATTGCTCCAGCGGGCAAGGACCTTTCAGGTTGCCGCCAGTTTACCAGGACTCCCTCCTAAATGCTGATGAGGCCCCTTCGTCTTGAGAAGACAAAAACTCCTAATGGTTACTCATTCCTCTCTATGTCAAAGAGAACCTCACCAGTAGCTTTAAGGCAATCCACCAGTTTGTTCTTTTTTGTTTCATCCTACCTGTTGTAATCATGGTAGTATTTGTTAGCAACTGTCTCTCAAACATTATTCTAAGTACTAAGGTAGATACAAGGTAATCAGGTCAGACACAGTCCCTGTGCCTGTAACATGGTGTTCACAATCTCAGTTATTATCATCATTATCATTACCCCCACCCTTCAACTCTCTTCTCCCTTTGCCTCTCCGAGGATATCTGCTCTCTACCCTCATCATTATGCCCCTTATGTCTCTGTCCCCCTGTTCCTCAGTCCCTCTGCCCCTCAGCTCTCTATTCTCTCCCCCTCAGCTATCGACTTATGAGAAGCAGCATGGCTTAGTGGAAAGAGCAGGAACTTGGTAGTCAGGGCTCATGGGTATTAATCAGGGCTCTGCCACTTATCAGCTGCATGACTTTGGGCAAATCATTGCACTTCTTCATTCCTCAGTTACCTCCTCTGTAAAATGGGGATTAAGACTGTGAGTCCCAAGTAGGACAACCTGATTAACTTGTTTCTTCCCAGGGCTAAAAATAGTGCTTGACACATAGTAAGTGTTTAACAAGTACCATCATTATTATTATTATTATTAATTTCGATTTTCTAGGTAGGATAACAGGTGAAGAGATGTGAAGTGGCATGCCCAAGTTCACACTGCAGACAAGTAGCAGAGTAGGGGCTCGAACCCAGGTCTTTCCAACTCTTAGGCTCATGCTCTATCCACTAGATGACTTTGCTTTTCTATCCATACTCTTCTCACACTCCATACCAGCTTGCATTTTTCTTTCCTCTCAAGCCAACCTAGTCCCTGTATTTCATTCTCATCTCTCCTGCCACAGACCTTTTGCTCAGGCCCTCTCTCCCCCAGAAAGCTACCTCCCGGTTCACATCCAGCAGACCACAGATCTCCCCTCCTTTAAAGCTTTACTGAAATGCTGGGATGACTATCACAGTGCCCCATAGTGCAATTAAAATGACAAATTCAAAAAAACAAAAACAGCTCACAAGACTATAGTAAACATAAAATACTTTGTGGTCAAAATGAAAATCAACCAAATCCTGACACCAAATATTCTCTGTTCTCATTTAGAGAAGCAGCGTGGCTCAGTGGAAAGAGCACGAGCTTTGGAGTCAGATGCCATGGGTTCGAATCCTGGCTCGGCCACTTGTCAGCTGTGTGACTTTGGGCAAGTCCCTTCACTTCTCGGTGCCTCAGTTACCTCATCTGTAAAACGGGGATTAAGACTGTGAGCCCCACGTGGGACAACCTGATTCCCCCGTGTCTATCCCAGTGCTTAGAACAGTACTCAGCACATAGTAAGTGCTTAACAAATACCAACATTATCATTATTATTTACCCTAGATCCTTATATCAACTGGGAACTTGGTTCCTGGATCTTCTAAAAACCACTTATCTGGAATTCATGTTGTACAAGTCCCACAGTGCCGTTCTTTTCAGGTACAAGAGCTGAGGGCCAAACCTAATTCAGGGAGAGGGTGTGAAGGAGGGGAGGGAAAGAGAGAAAGCGTAGGAGAGGGAAAGAGAGAAAGTGTAGGAGAGGGAAAGGGAGCATGAAGGGGGAGGCACAGGTAGTGGGGGAAGAAAGAAGTGCAGGTATAGCACTGATGGTGCAGTGTCCTCCCATGGGCACCTCTGATGTGATAATTGGTGACAGATAATAGCGGGGAGAGACCTGGGCTCATCTTTTTCCAGACTGGTAGCCAAGAGAGAGGGGAGTTTGAGAATTTCCAGAGAGGTCCCAGTCTGAGTGTCAGAGTGGATTAGAGCTCAACGAGTCACAAACTGACACCTTCCGTCTCCCCTTCCTCCACTCACACACACACTAATCATTCCTTGAGGGAGTGGAGAGTTGAGGAAAGTTTCTTATAAATGCTGCCTTGGTCTTGTCCTGAAACAGTCTTCCTGTCCAAGAGCTGCCCTCTCAGGTTGAATGCACAAGCGGTGCGGGTAAGACAAAATGGCATTTTAGAAAGGTGATCCAGGCAACAGAGTGAAGTCTGGACAGGAGTGGGAAGAGCGTGGAAGAAGAAAGACTAGTGAGGACGGGTATACTCTAACAATCTCCTCACCGGTCTCCCTGCCACCAGATGTAACATGTACGTGCGTGCACACACACACACACAAACACACAGAATCTTGTCCTTGGAATTTGAAGATATAAGTGATGGTGTTATTTGCCCATTGCTGTGTGAGTATGAAAAATCTAAGGGAACAGACACAATCCTGGCTGCATTATGCATGCAATCAGTGCATCAGTGGCATTCATTGAGGGATTACTGTGTGCAGAGGACTTTACTAAGCAGCTGGGATAGTACAATGTAATAAAGGTGAGCACTTGATTGAGACTGAACTGTTTGAAAGAGTACAAAAGAAATAAATCATCATGATAGAGTAAGTAGGCAAGACTGCCCCTTATTGTTCTGTCTTTGTAGTTAGCAACATCTGAGCTGTGTTTCCTTTGCCTCTTACTTTCACAATCCTAACAGAGTTCTGGCTGCAACACTACCTTCCTGATCACACTGCATCTTGCTCGTCTCTGTAGAGCTTTTAATTCCTAGCTGGGATTTAGCATGATCTAAGCCTTTGATTCAGCATGCACTTAAAATGGTCTCCTCTACCGTCCTTGATTTCCATTTTCAATTGCAGCATTCCAGAAAACAGTCGTTTGGGTATTCTGCTGCTGGCCATGCTTCTCTGACTCCCTCTTCCCCAGCACAACTGTGTTTCAGTGGGAATAGCTTCAGTGTTTAGGAGATTGACTACATTCCAGTTCTTCGTGGCCCACAGTATTGCCTTGATTTCTGATGCTGACACTATGACTCAGAATCATGCCAATGGAAACTCTCCTGTCATCAGAAATGACATCCATAGGGGTAGGGTGTCCACATAGTAATTAGAGTATGACAAGTGCCTGCACCAGGATGGTGGCCACTGTGATGGTTAGGAAGCAGTTGATCCAGAAAATATTATGAAGGAAAATCCAATGGGATTTAGCTGCAGACTGAATATGAGAATAAAGAGAGCTAGGAGTCAAGGATGATACTAAAGGTTGGGGTGAGATGGCAGTGTTGGCAAATGTGATGGGAAAGTTAGGTGAAGAAGAGACTATGGGAGGGAAGATGAGAAGTTCAGTTTTGGACATTTTGAGCTTGAGACCTCAGTGGGAATATGTGTGGAAATGACATGGAGGGAGCAGGAAATCCGAGATTCTCATGGAGGAAAGAGATTTGGGTAGGTGAGATAGGAATGGGAGAAATCCTTGTGGAAACTCGAATTCTATAATAATAATAATGTTGGTATTTGTTAAGCGCTTACTATGTGCCGAGCACTGTTCTAAGCGCTGGGGTAGACACAGGGGAATCAGGTTGTCCCACGTGGGGCTCACAGTCTTAATCCCCATTTTACAGATGAGGTAACTGAGGCACCGAGAAGTTAAGTGACTTGCTCAAAGTCACACAGCTGACAAGTGGTAGAGCCGGAGTTCGAACCCATGACCTCTGACTCCAAAGCCCGTGCTCTTTCCAGTGAGCCACGCTGCTTCTCTAGGAATTCTAGGAAGTCACCAGACTCCTCCAGATCCTGAGGCAAAGGATCAGTTCCACCTGAACTGGAACCCAGGCTCGCATCCTGGGAAAGGCTTATTACCTATTTGTTAATATCATTATTACTCTTATTTTTATTCTTAGCCTCTTCTTTCATTGTTATTATTGCTATGATATTTGTTATTCACTTGCTATTAGTCAATCTCAGTTTTGAGTGCTAAGGTAGATACAAGTTAATCAGATTGGACATTACCTCTGTACCACATGGGGCTTACAATTTAGGTTGGAGGGAAAAGAGGTATTTAATCTCCATTTTACAGATAATGAAGCTGAGGCATAGAAAAGTTAAGTGCTTCCCCCAAGGTCCTACAGCAGGCAGTTGACATCGCCAGGATTGCAACCCATGTCCTCTAAGTCCAAGGTCTGGGATATTTCCTCTAGGTCATACTGTTTCCACAACAGATTTGAAACGATTTTTATATTGGATGGAGCAGTCAGGAGAAGCAGGAAAGGGTGTCCACAGGTCTGGGGTGAATAGCATCCAGACAACCTTCATTAGAAGGGAGGGTTGGGCTATTGGGTGTTCTATGCCTCCACCAAGGGCAGGGCCCAGTTGAGCCCATTCCAGGCCAGCAAGGCTAGAGAGAGCCCCCTATTCGGAGCAGGATGATAATCGTAACACTAATACAGTAATAATAATAAAGCCATGAATTTTTTACTCCAAAGTGCTGTCAGTCAGTAGTATTTTTTGAGTGCTTATGGGGTGCAGAGTACTGTAATGAGAGCTGATCACTAGATATATCTCACGCCATCCTCTCTCAGGATCTCTGTGTCATTGGATTTATGACTGTCACTTTATAAGTGAGGAAATTGAGGTCCAGAAAAGTGGAGTGATTTGCCCAAGTCAGCCAGCAAGCACATGGTAGAGTCCAGGATAATAAGGATGATATATCTTAAGTGGTTACTATGCACCAGCATCTGGGGTAGAAACAAGGCAACCAGATTGGACACAGTCCCTGTCCTCTATTGAGGCTCAGAGTCTAATAGGGAGAGAGATGAGGGATCTCATCCCCATTTAACAGTTCACAGCCTAAATAATAGTAAGAATAGGTATCATTTGATTCACATTTTATTGATGAGGAAACTGAGGTCCAGAGAAGTTAAGTAACTTTCCTAAGGTTCCACAACAAATCAGTGGTGGAGCCGAGATAAGAAACCAGGTAAATTCATTCATTCATTCAATAGTATTTATTGAGCGCTTACTATGTGCAGAGCACTGTACTAAGCACTTGGAATGAACAAGTCGGCAACAGATAGAGACAGTCCCTGCCGTTTGACAGGCTTACAGTCTAATCGGGGGAGACGGACAGACAAGAACAATGGCAATAAATAGAGTCAAGGGGAAGAACATCTTCATTTCTGCACCAGACTCGACTCTTCCTCTCTCTCTTTGCCTTTCCCTCCCTTTGCTTATGTCCTTTATCCCCTCTTCCTCTCCCATTTCTCGTTCTCTCCCTGTCTCTTCTTTCTTTCTATTCCTGGCCCTTCTCTTTTTATCATCCACGTCCCTTCTCTCTTACTCCCCAGGCCTTTCTCCCTGCCCTCCTAGTCCTTTCTTCCATTTCCCTTTTTTCTTTCCACTCTTCCTTTTCTCCTCTCTCCTCCCCACCTCTTCTCAACATTGACCACTTTACACTTTCTGGCCTCACCTCCTGTCCTCCTACTAGAATGGGCTTGAAGGCAACAGAACTTCTCTTGTTCCCCTAAAGCCCACCCTGCTGTGAGCCCACCCTCAACCAGAACATAGACTAGGTCTCCATCCTGTTCAGGGCAGGGCTGGTATCAGACACTGAGCATGCTCAGTGAGCTCCCACTTTCTGGTGCCTAAGGGTCATTATTCATCACCTATGTCTCCACTACTAGACCCAAGAGGTGGAGTGCATAGGAGGCCAGAGAGAGAGAGAGAGTCCCTCTACTGTGTTTCTCTGTCTTTTTTGGCCTCTGTCTCTCCATCTTCAACTGTCTGTCCCCTTGTGTGAGTGTTTGAGGCCCACTTTGTTTATCTATGTTTCTTATTGTCATAATCTGTTTTTGTCTCAGTTACTGTCTCTTTCTGTACATAATAATAATGGTGGTTTATTTTAAGCACTTACTATGTACCAAGGACTGTTCTTAGCACTGGAGTAAATACAAGGTTATCATGTCATCTCACAAGGGGCTCACAGCTTTAATCCCCATTTAACAGATGAGGTGACTGAGACAGAAGGAAGTTAAATGACTTGCCCAAAGTCACACAGCAGACAAGTGGTGGAGCTAAGATTAGAATCCACGACTTCTGATTTACAAACCCGTGCTCTTTCCACTAAGCCAGGCTGCTTCCATATCCAAACATAGACATAACATTTATTTATAGTCAATCATTCATTCCTTCGACAGTATTTATTAAGTGCTTACTGTATGCAGAGCTTGGGAAAGTACAATACAGTGATAGTGTACGAAGTGCTTGGGAAAGTACAATACAATAATAAACGGTGGCATTCCCTGCCCACAATGAATTTACGGTCTAGAGGTGTGGAGACAGACATCAATACAAATGAATGAAATTACAGATATATACATAAGTTTTGTGGGGCTGCTGGGGGGGTGGGCTGAAGAGCAAAGGGTGAAAGTCAGGGTGACGCAGAGGGAAGTGAGAGATGAGGAAAGTGGAGCTTTGTCTGGGAAGGCCTCTTGGAGGAGATGTGTCTTGGATAAGGCTGTGAAGTGTGGAAGAGCAATTGTGTGTTGGATTTGAGGAGGGAGGGAGTTCCAGGTCAGAGGTAGGATGTGTGCCAGGATTCGGCAGTGAGACAGGAGGGATCGGGGCACCATGGGAAGGTTAGCACTAGAGGAGTGAAGTATAATGATGTAAATAATAATAGTATTTGTTAAATGCTTACTATGTTCATTCATTCATTAATTCAATGGTATTTATTGAGTGCTTACTATGTGCAGAGCACTGTACTAAGCGCTTGGATTGTACAATTTGGCAAGCATTGTTCTGAGCGCTGGGGTCAATACAAGGTGATCAGGTTATCCCACGTGGGGCTTACAGTCCCAATCCCCATTTTACAGATAAGGTAACTGAGGCACAGAGAAGTTAAGTGACTTGCCCAAGTCACACAGCTGACAAGTGGTGGGGCCAAGATTAGAATCCATGACCTCTGACTCCCAAGCCCCTAAGCCATGCTGATTCTCATTAAGCCATGCTGCTTCTCATGAGGGCTGGGTTGTAGAAGGAGAGAATCGAGATGAGGTAGGAGGGTGCAAGGCGATGGAGAGCTTTAAAGCCAATAGTGAGGAGTTTATGATATGGAGAGGGATGCACAACCACTTGAGATTTTTGGGTGGTGGGGTGACTTGTCCTGAACGCTCAAGTGGGAAGAAACAAGAGGTTAGGAGGTCAGTAAGGACGCTGATGTAGTAATCTATGAGAAAAGGATAAGTGATTGTATTAACGTGGTAGCAGTTTAGATGGAGAGGAAAAGGCAGATTTTAGCTATGTTGTGAAGGTTGAACCGACAGGATTGGTGAATATTTGAATATGTGGGGTAAAAGAGAGAAAGTCAAGGAGAACACTAAGGTGATGGGCCAGTGAGATGGGTAGGATGGTGGTACCGACTACGGTGATGGGAAACTCAGGGAGAGGACAGGATTTGGATGGGAAGATAAGGAGATCTGTCATATATTAAGACATTAATATATGTCTTCCCCTGGACTGTAAGCTCGATGTGGTCAGGGAAACTATCAACTGTTCATTTTATCCCCCCAAACACTCACTACATTATTCTGAACACAGTAACTGCTCATAGAATACCGTTGAGGGATTGATTTATATCTCTCTCTTGCTCTTCATCTCCATCTATCCTTACCTCCCTGATTGTCTCTATCTATTTAGAACTCTTTCTGTCTCTCTTTGATTCACTCTGTCTCTTTCTGCCTTGGCTTCACTGCCTTACCATCTCCTTCTAATTCATCAATTCTACCTCTCTCTTTCTCTGTCTCTGTCTCTCAACTCTCTGAGGGGAATTAGTTTAAGTGGTAATAATAGAATTGTGGTATTTGTTAAGCACTTACTATGGATCAAAATACTGTTCTAAGCGCTGGGGTAGATACAGGGTAATCAGGTTGCTCCACGTGGGGCTTACTGTCTTAATCTCCATTTTACAGATGAGGTAACTGAGGTGCAGAGAAGTTAAGTGACTTGCCCAAAGTCACACAGATGACATGAGGCAGAGGCGGGATTAGAACCCACAACCTCTGACTCCCAAGCCCGGTCTCTTTCCACTGAGCCATACTGCTTCTCTATAGCGCTGCTTCTCTAGAGTGGTAGAGTGCTCACTTGGCATGGGGGAGGTAGCAGGATCGTTGTCCACATCGTCTACGTTTATCTGTTTTCCCCACTCTAGACAGAAAGGTTGTTAAATGTCAGGGAATGTGTATCCTAATTCTGTTGTACCATACTCTCCCAAGCGCTTAAAACAGTGGTCTGCATATAGTGAGTGCTCACTAAATACCACCAATTACCACCAATTGACTAACTGTTCTATTTAAGTCTCTCCTCTATTTCTTCTCTTCTCTCTCTGTCTCTTTGTCTTTCTGACTCTTTCTCTGACTCTGTCTCTCTCTGACACTGCCTATCAATGCATATATAATATATATTATTATATATATTATAATATATAATACAATATCGCCAAGATCCGCCCTTTCCTCTCCACCCAAATGTCTGTCTTACTGCTACAGGCTCTCGTAATATCCCGGCTAGATTACTGTGTCAGCCTGCTCTCTGATCTCCCTTCTTCCTCTCTCACCCCACTCCAGTCTATTCTTTACTCTGCTGCCTGGCTCATCTTCCTGGAGAAACGCTCTGGGCATGTCACTCCCCTTCTCAAAAGCCTCCAATGGTTGCCCATCAACCTCTGCACAAAACAAAAACTTCTCACTCTAGGCTTCAAGGCTCTCCATCACTTTGCCCCTTCCTACCTCTCCTCCCTTCTCTCTTTCTACTGCCCACCCCACACGCTCCGCTCCTCTGCTGCCCACCTCCTCACCGTCCCCCGTTCTCACCTATCCCGCCGTTGACCCCTGGGCCACATCCTCCCATGGTCCTGGAATGCCCTCCCTCCTCACCTCCGCCAAACTAATTCTCTTCCCCTCTTCAAAACCTTACTTAAAGCTCACCTCCTCCAAGAGGCCTTCCCAGACTGAGCTCCCCTTTTCCCTCTGCTCCCTCTACCCTCCCTTCACCTCTCCACAGCTAAACCCTCTTCTCCCCGCTTTCCCTCTGCTCCTCCCCCTCTCCCGTCCCATCCCCTCAGCACTGTACTTGTCCGCTCAACTGTATATATCTTCATTACCCTATTTATTTTGTTAATGAGATATACATCACCTTGATTTTATTTATTTGCTATTGTTTTAATGAGATGTTCTTCCCCCGATTCTATTTATTGCCATTGTTTTTGTCTGTCTCCCCCAATTAGACTGTAAGCCCGTCAAAGAGCAGCGACTCTATCTGTTGCCGACTTGTACATTCCAAGCGCTTAGTACAGTGCTCTGCACATAGTAAGCACTCAATAAATACTATAGGATGAATGAATGAATGAATGAATATATTTGTCTCTCTCTAGTTATCTCATTCCCCAGGTTGTACTACTGGAGATCTCTTCTGATACAGCAGAGCAAAGAGAATGGATACCAGTGAGCTTGTGTGTGAGATACCCTTTCTGTTACACATTGTCTCTGGGGTATCAGGGAATGTGTTCATCTTCCTGATTTATGCACACATGGTCTCCACCACCCAACAACTTAATCCTCGGGTCCTGGTCCTAGCCCATCTAGCCCTGGCCAACACCATGGCCCTTCTCAGCTGGGGGATTCCCGACATCCTGTCTGCTAGGGGGTGGAAAAATTTCCTGGATGAGGTTGGTTGTAAAATCCTCATACATTTATCGAGTATCCCAGGGTCTTATCATCTGCACCACCTGCCTCCTGAGCATCTTCCAGACCATCATTCTCAGTCCTAGCATCTCCCAGTGGGCAGGAATCAAAACCCAATTTCCCAAGTGCATTCTCCCCTCCTGTTTCTTCTTCTGGATCCTCAATCTGCTGTTTGACATGACTGCACTGATGGTAGTCATGGGACCTGGTAACAGCATCAGCATCAATAGGCTCATCCTCCTGAAATACTGCTCTTCCATCATTATCAGTGCAGGCACAAACTTGTTCAATGCAGTGGTCCTCTCCCTCCGTGATATGTTCTTCGTGGGACTCATGAGCGTGGCCAGCAGCTACATGGTATTTGTCCTGTACAGACACCACCAGCAGGTCCTACACTTCCACGAGCCCGGATGCTCCCCCAAGGCAATGCCGAACATCAGAGCAGCAAAGAGAATCATTGCCCTGGTCACCCTCTACGTGTTCTTCTATGGACAAAACACAATCACCCTGAGTTTTTTATTAAATATGAAGATAAATTCCACTCTCGTTCTTAAAAGCAACGGCATTATATCTTTAATGTTTTCAGCTGTCAGCCCATTTCTGATGATTCTCAGCGACAGGAGGTTGAGAATGTTCTGGAAAAAAGATTCTCATATTCCCAACTGAAATCCCTCTTAGGGTCTTGGGAAATGGTGCATGCCTGATGGGAAGCGGGGGAAATCCAGGGATGTGGTGAACAGGATAGTTATGGAACTTGGATGGAGGGGTTAGAAACACCCTGTCCTGCAAGTCTCATTCTCCTGTATACCCGGAGGTCTGGTACCTCCATCTCCACTGATCTGGCTTCCATGTCTGTCTGTGTTTGTGACCTGGAAGCAGAACTGCCTGGTGTCCTGCTACCCTGTTCCAAGTTTCCACATGGCCAGTGACACCAAACAAACCCTGACAATTCTTAGTGTCTTTGGCTTGGGAAAGGGGGCTAAGCCAGAACAGGGGAAGCAGGCAGGAACACTAGAGGTAAGTCCAGGTCTGTGAGAGTCTGTGGGCTGGGAGGTAGAAGGAGAGAAGGGAGGTGAGTTAAGAGGGAGCAAGGTCGATCGAGAGCTTTGAAGGCAATAGTAAGAAGTTTTGTTTTGATATGGAGGTTGATAGGCAATCACTGGAGATTTTTGAGGAGGAGGGTGACCTGTCCTGAACTTACTGGAGAAAGATAACCCAGGCAGCAGAGTAAAGTATGAACTGAAGTGGGGAGAGGTAGGAAGTTGGGAGGTCAGAAAGGCAGCTGATGCAGTAATCCAGTTGGAATAGGATGAGTGATTGTACTAACATGGTAGTGGTTTGGATGGAAAGGAAAGGGCAGAACTTGGAGATACTGTGAAGGCAAGACCGGCAGGATTTGGTGATGGATTGGATATAATAATAACAATAATGATAATAATAATGACATTTGTTAAAGCGCTTACTATGTGCCACACACTGTTATAAGTGCTGGGGGGAGGGTGTACAAGGTAATCAGGTTGTCCCAAATGAAGCTTACAGTCTTAACCCCCATTTTAAAAACATGGGGAAAAAGAGCTGGCCCCTGGGAGACGGTAAAAAAAAAATCTAGAAATGCACCAAGACGCTTACTGTGGCCACTGGGAAACAGCTAAGACTCGAGCCAGAATGATGTGCTGTGATCAGCCGGACTCCTTGAGCTTTTCCGACGTGAGATCCACCTGCATGAACCTCGGGAAAACAGTCGGATGGCATAGATAGATAGATAGATAGATAGATAGATAGATAGATAGATAGATAGATAGATAGATAGATAGATAGATAGATAGATAAAGTAGACAGATAGATAGATATGCACATACATATATACGTCTGTGTTTTTGTGCGTGTCCAAGCAAGGGTGTATTTACATATTTACTATAGATTAGACTAAGCATGGAATAAAAACTTTTCGCTGTATAGAGTGGTGGTTTGGTTTCATTTTGAACTTTTCAGCGAGTGCCCGACCCAGTAGGAGCTCCCAGTAGGAGCTGCCCAGCGGGGAGAGGTGAATCCATAGAGCCTGACCCAGGGGATCAAGAACCTGGGGGAGATGCATCCAAGGATCTCATCCAGAGGGAACAGGAATCTGAGTGAGGGGAATCTATAGCAGCCTGGGATAGGCAAGGCAGGGCAAAGATCTCAGTCGCTCCTCATGACCATAAAAATAATGATGATGATGGTATGTGTTATGCCCTGACTATATCACAGGTCCAGTACTAAGCGCAGAGGTAGATACTGGGTAATCAGGTTGGACACAGTCCCTGTCCCACATGGGGCTCACAGTCTTAATGACCATTTCACAAATGAGGTGACTGAGGCATATAGACGTTAAGTGATTTCTCAAGGTCACACAGGAGAAATGGGGTGGAGGCTGCATTAGAATTCACGTCCTCTGACTCCCAAGCCTCTGCTCTTTCCGAAAGACCACACTGCTTCTCTCCATTACATCCAACCTCAGTATTCTTGGGCCATTCATTCATTCATTCATTCAATCACTTATTGAGGGTCTACTGTGTGCAAAGCACCGTACTAAGGGCTAGGGAAGGTATGATATAATGAGCTCACAATCTAGCCTGCGAGACAGATGAAATAAATAAATAATTCACAGATATGCACAAAATTGTTGAGGGACTGGGCGGTGTCATGAACAAAGGGAGCAAGTCATGGCAACGCAGAAGGGAGTGGGAAAGTGGAAACGGGGCCTTAGTCAGAGGCAGGTGTACTTTGTTTGGAAAACCGTGTTAAAGTCTAATCACAGTATAAAAACAATTGAAGATAGCTCCCAGCTAGCTATCTTGCTGCTCAGTCCACTGTAGTTCCAGTTGATAAAGTGTATGTCTAAAGAATATGTGCCCGGCATATGGCATTTTTTAAGCTCTTACTCTGTGCCAGGCGTACATATGTTTTATATTTAAGCATAGTGGATAGAGTACTAATCTCGTAGTCGGAAGGTCATGATTTCTAATCTCAGCTCTGCTACTTGTCTGCTTTGTGGCTTTGGGCAAGTTACTTCTTTTCCCTCTCAGTAAAAATGGGGATTAAGACTGTGAACTCCAAGTGGGACAGGGACTGTGTCCAACCTGATTTGCTTGTATCCACCCAGCGCTTAACACAGTGCTTGACACACAGTAAGAGATTTACAAACAAACCCAAGACAACCCAGATATTATTTTCAGAACACAGGATAATGGCCCAGGGATCCAAAAGATATCAAAATTCATATGTAAAATGTTTCAGACCACAACCCAGAAAAAAATCAGAAACGTGCCATTGATATTTTGGGAGAGACTTTAATCAGTTGTGTGGTCAATCCAGACTATGATGCTTCTTTTCATTTAATTTTGGAAAGTTACAGCACGGGTATGTGATCCTCCCCTTGATTTAGAGGAACTCAGTTTTTGCTCGAGAAGCCTCGCTCAATTCTTGTCAGAATATGCAAGATGAAGAAGCCTATCACTACTAGCAATCAATCAATTCAATTTACTATATGCTTACTGTATGCCGAGTACTGCACTAAACGCGTGGAAATGTACAGCATAACAGAACTGGAAGATGTGATCCCTACCCATAGGGAGCTTGTGGTTTACTGGTTGCAGAGCACTGCACTGAGTGCTTGGGAAAGGACAATAGAGACATTACATAAAACCCTTGCCCTCAAGGAGCTTAGAGTCTAGAGTGTGAAGACCACACTTGTCATTGTCACGAGTCCCGATTGAGATCTTTGCTCTCACTGGCCTCTCCGAGGCTGTAAAGATTCACCTCAACCAAAATTCCCGGGGAAGAGATCCTTAGACACCCCTCACCCAAGGTTATGATCCCTTGTGGCAAGATCCAGAGATTCATCTCCCCCCAAACAGGCCTAATTAACCGGGAGCTCCTATTAGGTCAGGTACTAGCTGACAAGTTCCATGTGAAACCAAACCACCACTGTATACAGCGGAAAGTTTTATTCCATATTTAATTTAATTCAAAAGGGAAAATGCATAGACATACACACTCACACACACAGATTATGACAAATTTAGCTATCCATCTGACTGGTTTCCCCAGGTTTGTGCAGATGGTCCCATGTCGGAGGAGTCAAGGAGTCCAGCTGCCCGCAGCTCGTGGTTGTGTTTCAACTCTTAGATGCTCTGTCTATGGTCCGGAGGACTAGTTCTTTCCCCCTTTTGTCGCTTGTTTGTAGTAGGGTGGGGGTTGAAGTGGGGGGTCCTGATTAGCTGCTCCTCCGCCCACTCACCAATTTGGCCACACCCTCGATCTTGTCATCTCCTTCCCCCTGCACTATCTCCTCCCTCACCAACTCTGAAATCCCTCTCTCAGACCATAACCTTCTCACCTGCCTCCTCTCTCACACTCTCTCCCCCTGCAAATCTGTACTACTCCCCCACAGAGACCTCTCGCTCCACTAACCCACAGCCCTGGGTCACTGCCTCTGTCCGCCTCCTATGCTCTTATGCTAGAGCTGCTGAGCGCTGCTGGCGAAGGTCCAAGCATCAAGCCAACCATATCCATTGCAATTTTATCCTTTCCTGCCTTAACTCTGCCCTCTCCGCCGCCAGGCAAAACTACTTTTCTTTCCTCATTGACACACGTGCCCGTCACCCCCGCCAATTGTTCCGGACCTTTAATTCTCTCCTCAGGCCCCCTGTTCCTCCCCCTCCCCCATCCCTCACGCCAAGGATCTGGCCACCTACTTCATCACAAAATTAACACAATCAGGTCTGAGCTTCCCAAAGTCACCCCTCCCCCTTTTGCCTCCCCCCCGCCAACCCTCTCCCCTACTTTCCCATCTTTCCTTGCAGTATCCTCAGAGGAGATCTCCTCCCTCCTCGCAAGTGCCACCCCCTCCACCTGTGCCTCGGACCCCATTCCCGCTCACTTTATAAAAACCATCGCCCCTTCCCTCCTCCCCTCCTTAACTGCTATTTTTAACCACTCACTCTCCAATGGCTTCTTCTCCTCTGCCTTCAAACATGCCCATGTCTCCCCCCTTCTAAAAAAACCCTCTCTTGACCCCACTTCCCCTTCCAGTCATCGCCCTATCCCCCTACTACCCTTCCTTTCCAAGCTCCCAGAATGAGTCGTCTGCACTCGCTGTCTAGAATTCCTAAACTCCAATTCTCTCCTGGACTTGGTTTCCGGAAACCAATCTGGTTTCCGTCCTCTCCACTCTACTGAGACTGCCCTCTCAAAGGTCACCCATGACCTCCTTCTTGACAAATCAAATGGCTCCTACTCTATCCTAATCCTCCTTGACCTCTCAGCTGCCATTGACACTGTAGACCATCCCCTTCACCTCCACATCTGGTTCTCCTCTTATCTTTCTGGCCTTTAATTCTCGGTCTCCTTCGCAGGCTCCTCCTCCCCCTCCCATCCTCTAACTGTAGGAGTTCCTCAAGGGTCAGTTCTTGGCCCTCTTCTATTCTCCATCTAAACTCACTCCCTTGATGAACTCATTCGCTCTCACGGCTTCACTATCATCTCTATACAGATGACACACAAATCTACATCTCTGCCCCGTCCTCTCCCCCTCCCTTCAGACTCGCATCTCCTCCTGCCTCCAGGACGTCTCTACCTGGATGTCTTTGCCCGCCACCTAAATCTCAACATGTCCCAAACTGAGATCGTTATCTTCCCTCCCAAACCCTGTCCTCTTCCTGACTCCCCTATCACTGTGGATGGTACGACCATCCTTCCCGCCCCTCAAAACCGCAACCTTGGTGTCATCCTTGACTCAGCTCTCTCATTCACCCCACACATCCAGTCAGTCACCAAGACCTGCCAGTCTCACCTTTATGATATCGTCAAGATCCGCCCTTTCCTCTCCACCCAAACGGCTATTTTACTGGTCCAGGCTCTCATTATTTCCCGGCTGGATTATTGTGTCAGCCTTCTCTCTGATCTCACTTCCTCCTGTCTCTCTCTGTTCCAGTCTATTCTTCATTCCGCTGCCCGGCTCATCTTCCTGCAGAAACGCTCTGGGCATGTCACTCCCCTTCTTAAAAAATTCCGGTGGTTGCCCATCAACCTCCGCACGAAACAAAAACTTCTTACTCTAGGCTTCAAGGCTCTCCATCACCTTGCCCCCTCCTACCTCTCCTCCCTTCTCTCTTTCTACTGCCCACCCCGTGGGCTCCGTTCCTCTGCCGCCCACCTCCTTACCCTCCCCCGTTCTCGCCTAACCCGCCATCGACCCCTAGCCCACGTTCTCCCACTGTCCTGGAATGCCCTCCCTCCTCTCCTTCACCAAACTAATGCTCTTCCCCTCTTCAAAGCCCGACTGAGAGCCTACCTCCTCCAAGAGGCCTTCACAGACTGAGCTTCCCCTCTCCCTCTGCTCCCTCTCTGCACCCCTTCACCTCCCCTCAACTAAGCCCCCTTTTCCCCGACTTTCCCTCTGCTCCTCCCCCTCTCCTTTCCCCTCCCCTCAGCACTGTGCTCATCCACTCATTTGTATATATTTTTATTACCCTATTTATTTTGTTAATGAGATGTACATCCCCTTGATTCTATTTATTGCTATTGGTTTTGTCTGTCTCCCCCGATTAGACTGTAAGCCCGTCAATGGGCAGGGATTGTCTCTATCTGTTGCCGAATTGTGCATTCCAAGCGCTTAGTACAGTGCTCTGCACATAGAAAGCGCTCAAAAAATACTACTGAATGAATTGAATGAATGAAGAGGCCTTTCTCTGACTAAGCCTTCATTTGCTCTTCTCCCACTCCCTCCTGTGTCACCCTGGTGAGCTCCTTTTACTCAGCCCTCGCTTAGCCCCACTGCACTTATATTCACATCTGTCTTTCATTTATTCATAATAATGTTTGCCTCCCGCTCTTGACTGTAAGCTGCTTCTGAACAGGGACTGTGCCTACCAACTTTGTTTCATTGTTATATTGTACTCGCCCAACCATTTGATTTAGTGTTCTGCACACAGTAAGTGCTAAATAAATGAGACTGATGCATTGATCGAATTGAGTCTCATCCCCATTATCGATTGAAAGGAATCCTCTGCTTTGAAGGTCCACAGATACCATTTGATATTGGTTTGCTCCCTAAATCGTGGGAACGCCCTTCCCTGGGGAGATGAAAGAGGAATCATCCTCAATGGCAAAATGAAGTCACCCACAATCCCCACCTCCATCTTTATTTTTGAGGGTAGGGCATGGGTCAACATTTTGACCCTTCAAGATTTCATTAGATCAGCTTCTGGCCTAGTAGTTAGAGCCCAGGTCTGAAAGTCGGAGTACCTGGGTTCTACTCCTTACTCTACAACTCCTCTGCTGTATGATCTTGGAGTTACTTTACTTCGCTGGGACTCAATTTCTGCTTCTACATGTGCATCTTCATCTCTGCCACTTCTCTGCTGTATGATCTTAGGCATGTCACTTTACTTCTCTGGGACTCAATCTCTGCATCCACATCCACATCTACATCTGATGTTCGAAACTAGGAGTGATGCGGGATCTTCCGGCTGGTACCCCCCCATGCCCAGTCAGAGAGACTCGAGCTGTGGAGCAGCCTCCTCCCTTCCTTGGCAGGGAGGCCTCTCAGGCGGCACCCTCAGAGAGACATGGCGTTTCTCCCTGGCGGGCCCCGCCCGGGACCAGCTTCATTCCTTCTTCGCCGGTGAGGGCGGAAGGGCGGAGACAAGGGGAGGGGGGACGGAGGCGGGGCCTCGGGGAGACACCATGATTGGCTGTTCTTCGCGTGCTGACTCCTTCCCCTCCCATTTGGGCTGGGCGGCTCGTCGCTACGTCGTGGACTGGCTGATGTCTGTGAGCTCCCTCTGTCCCCACCCACCTTGGGCCCGGCCTCTCCCCTCTCCTTCCCTGACTGGCTGCCCTTTGCTAACTCGCTCCGTCCCCTCCTGTTGGAAAAGGCACCCGCTCTCTCCTCCGCTGATTGGCGGGTGTGTGTGAGCTGGCCCGGCCCCTCACGCGTCGATGGAGGGTGAGACGAGAGCACGATCCCCACACATTTCCTGCAAAGGGACGCGGCGCAGTGGTGACTGTCGCCATCTTGAACTGTCAAATTGAAGCCATATTCACCCGCCCTGCCGAGGGACATCCGTCAAGGGGCAAGGGAGGAGCCAATAGGGGCGGGGCCCAGAAAGGGCAGGTAGAAAGGATCACTGAGGAGATACCAGAGAGAGACGGGACACGGGACCGCTGCGCCAGATGCAGCCGGAAGCGGCCGGGCCTGCGGGCTCGGGGCGTTGCCCCTTCCGGAGTGGGTCCGGCGGGAAAAGGGGCCAAAACCGGAGAGGGCGGGGACCTTCCTGCCTATAGTGCTATAGGCTGTAATTCCCTACCCCAAACACAATAATTCTATTTTTTAATTTATGATGTGTATATATCTATAATTCTATTTACTCAAAATGATACTATTGATGCTTGTTTACTTGTTTTGATCCCTGTCTCCTCCCTTCTAGACTGTGAGCCTGTTGTGGGAAGGGATTGTCACTTAGTTGTTGAATTGTACTTTCCAAGTGCTTAGCACAGTGCTCTGCACTCAGAAAGTGCTCAGTAACTATGATTGAATTGAAAGAATGAATATGGATGGGGCAGGGCTAACTGCTCCCCACCCATCTAAAGCAAAATGATGTGCCCAATGTCACCCAGTAGACAAGTGGCAGTGCGGGGTCAAGAACCCAGGATATTCCCAACTCCCAGGCCCACTTCATATCCCCAGGCCACACCTCTTCTTTTCGCTTACTATGTGCCAACCGCTGTACCAAGAACCGAGTGAGTTACAATATAAGCACATGAGGCACAATCCCTGTCCCTTTTCTAATTTTTTCTTCCCGCTTGGGCTCACCACTTTACTCGCCAGCTGACGAGCGCAGTGGCACCTTGCCTTAAACCATGCGTTCAACTTAATTCGCTTCAGCATATCGCTTCATGCTATCACAACCAGAGAGAGAGGTTCCAGATGACGACCAAAAGATAGTACGTTTGTTTTTTCTCGCATTTTCTATGGCTATTGATTCACCCAACACTCTGTTGGTTCCCTCTATGTAAGAGATCTCAGGCTTGTAGCCACCCCCGGGCTACTTACATCCCTGACAGTGGAAGTGATCCTGGGCCATGCTCGTGCAGAGGTCGAGGTGAAGTGTTGAAGGAAAATGGGCTGAACTAAAGACCCTGGCATTTACTCGACCCCTGGACTCACTTCTTGAGACTAACCCTTTTTAACATGAACTCGACCCCTAACCTACCTTGTAAACTAACTCTGTCCACAAATACGACCCTCAATCCTCTGTTTATCGCATCCTGCCAAGGAGGAGGAGCCCCTGGCTAAGTGATCTGCAGAAGAAGAAAAAACAGGACAAGAAGGAAAACTGAAGAAGAAAGAAAACTGCAGTTTCAACCCAAATGCCAGAAACTGAACAAATATCTGATAGTCATAGACTAGGGCATACCCAGAAATATGTCGATGTTAGGGTCGACAAGCATAGTATAAGAGAAGGGGGAAATTATACCCATGCTGCTGCTCACTATCCTCCAAAGGGAAGGTGTCCTCGGGCAGCCCAGGCCTGAGGGACCTCTTAGGTCGAAGATAATTGTGCCAGTCCACATCGTTAAAGATGAGTTCTCGGCGGGGGACTAATGATTTCACGGTAGGATAATTTTATGTCTGGGTTGGGTGGGGTACAGTTATGTTCTCGCTATAGCTGAATCTTTGACTTGGGTATCTAGTTTCTACATTGTGGTTCTCATTCCCTCGGCGGCTCCAAAACACGACCCCTCTAATAGGGTGTCGGGGAAGGAGTTGGCCACTGAAGACTCGCTTAATTGGTGTCACACGTTTACTTGTGTCTTGGGCGCCCCGAATGGAAGGCACTGTCCTTCCCATCTAACAAATCCATAACCTTGGTGTTATCCTAGACTCCTCTCTTTCATTCACCCAATATTATCAGTTCATCACCATATCCGGTTGGTCTCACAACATCGCTAAATTCTACCCTTTCCTCTGCATCCATACTACAACCACGATAATGCAATCACTCATCCTATCCAGCCTAGATTACTGCATCAGTCTCCTACCTGACCTCTCAACCTCCTGCCTCTCTCCAATCCAGTCCATAATTCACACCGTTGCCATGATCTCCTTTCTACAAAATCTTTCAGGACAAATAAACTCCCTCCTCAAAAATCTCCACAGCTTGCCTATCCACCTCCATATCAAACACAAACTCCTCACCAATGGTTTTAAGGCATTCCATAAACTTGCCCCTTTCTACCACACGTCGCTTTTTTCCTTCTACATCCCAGCCTGAAAACTTTAATCCTCTGGTGCTAACCCTCGCACTGTGCCTTGATCTCGCCGAGCCCACGTCCTGCCTCTGGCCCGGAATGCCATGCCTCTCATAGTCGACAGTTACCTTTCCCGCCCGCCCCCATCAAAGTCTTATTGAACGCAGAAGACGCCTTCCCAGACTAAGCCCCACTTTCCCTCATCTCCCACTCCCTTCTGCGTTGTCTTGACTTGCTCCCTTTGCTCTTCCTCTCCCTAGCCCTAAAACATTTATGCATATATCTATAATTTTATTTATTTGTAATAATGTCTGTCTCCCCCCGCCCCTTCTTCCGCCCACCCCCGGCTAGACTGCAAGCTCATTTGGGGCAGGAACCCTCACTGTTTATTATTGAATTTTACTTTTCCAAGCGCTTAGTACAGTGCTCTCCACAGAGTCTGGGCTTAAGAAATACGATTGAATTAATGAATGCACAGATCTCCAGGACGAGGGGAGAAATGGAGGATTGCAGTGAAGCATGCAAGGATCCTATGAAAAAGAATGGATGGAACATTTTTAAATGGGGAAACCAGGAATTCCTAAATGGAGAAGTAGAAGCCTGGCAGAAGGCTTAGGCATAAGGTTAAGCCTGGAAAGGAAGGGAAGTCATCATCAGTCTCCTTTTTGTTCGTCTTATCCACGGGTAGAGGAGAAATTGAAAGTTTGCAAGCCTGCTTCAATAGGCCAAAGAGTGGGCCGCGGAACGAGACGAAGCTGCCTCGCGAGTGAACTGTCAGGTCTGAAAGGGGTGGACGGCCAAATTGGAAAAGACCCTAGAGCCTTTAGTAAAGTGATCATTGGAATTAGCCCAACGGAAACCAGTCCCCCCTGTGGAGTGGCTGAGAAGCAGCGTGGCTCAGTGGAAAGAACACGGGCTTGGAGGTCATAGGTCATGGGTTCGAATCCTGGCTCTGCCACTTGTCAGCTGTGTGACTGTGGGCAAGTCACTTGACTTCTCTGTGCCTCAGTTACCTCATCTGTAAAATGGGGATTAAGACTGTGAGTCTCATGTGGGACAACCAGATGACCCTGTATGTACCCCAGCGCTTAGAACAGTGCTGTGCACATAGTAAGCTCTTAACAAATACCAACATTATTAGTATTGAATGGAGACGATCCAGATTTCTCCACTGGACCCTGGAATCTCTTCTCGGTCTCCAGGCCCTGAAAATTGTGAGGGTTTCCCATTTCCAGGAGAGGGAAACCACACTGAGTGTCCCCTTCCCACTGCCTTACTTTACCCAGTGATTAAAGTGAGGGAACCTGAGGGGGAGGCAGGAGTTTCCACCTGGGCTAGGCAAAGAGGTTATGTTCAGGGCAGAACGATAACTCAATTTACTGGAGAACAACTCAGTGAGTTACAAGAATATTCTAAACATTGCAAGGAGAGTTAGCCTCTGTTGAAGAAGGGAAGTTCCTTATCATTCCCTGAAAACATCTCTGTTCTGTTTTTAGTACCAGAAAGATTGTGTTAACATGTTGGGATTAAGATCCCCCTCGTGTTCCATTGCTAGAATTCTTATGTTGGAAGTTCTGGGAATGTCAAAGAGTTGAGATTTGAGGTGATAACTGTAGAGAGATAATGTATATGGATAGGGGTGGGGCTGGAATGAGGAAAGGTAAAGATGGACAAGAGAGAGAGGCATGAAGGAAAGTCCCAAAGAGTTGTCTCTAAAGAGATAATGGGGGAGTGAATACAGATGAGAGGGATTGCCAATGTCTCAGGAAGATAAGGATTTATACACTTCTTCTGGGGGAATGGAAATGAAGAACTCATTTGACTGGAGGGATTGGCTGCAGTGGTTTGTCTTTATGAAGTATGAATAAAATTAGTTCTGTTGAATGAACTGGCCAATGTTGTGAAGTGTTGTGAAAATGTGCCTTGTGCGCTGTGAAGAGAAATACCTATTTGAACGTGGGTAATTCAAAGGTTGAGAGTCATCTTGCTGGTTTAGCCTTTTTAAGCTGTGTCCCTTCTTTTAGTTTATTACAGAGAATTTACAACTGGGGCATGGGTGCAGATAAGAAAACAGGGTCTATCAGTTTCAAATATCAAAAAGAAAATGTGTCTAAAGCAAAGGCACCTCCTTCAAACAAATGGGTAACTCTCACACGAATAATTAGCCCTCAAACGAATGATTAACTTTGTTGCGAAGCATGGATCACAGTGTTGGGAAGGTTAATTGTCAACTAGTTAAGTAAAAGAGGAAATTGGGAAAGGAGAATTTTTCAATTGCTTCCTCAAGGCCAGGGAAGCCTGGAGGAGTGGTGATTCGAGTATTGGAACTGAGTTTCCACTGACATCCTACTGTGTTTGTTAATTTGGTATAAAGAGGTATACCTCTTTATATAGAGGTATATATCTTTGGTATAAAGAGGTTATTTGGTTTAAAGCAAGTGGAGGGAAGAATTTCATCTTATATCCGGCTGTTATAAATGTGATAGAGCAAAGAAATTTGCCATGATGCATTCACTAGAGAAATAAAAATATAGAGTGAAGAGGAAGAGATGTAAAAAAAATATGCTCAATATAAGAGTATATTTTACGGAGAAGCAGTGGAAAGAGCCCGAGCTTGGGAGTCAGAGGTCATGGGTTCTAATCCCTGCTCTGCCGCTTGTCAGCTGTGTGACTCTGGGCAAGTCACTTCAATTGTCTGGGCCTCAGTTCCCTCATCTTTAAAATGGGGATGAAGACGGTGAGCTCTAGGTGGGACAACCTGATTACCTTGTAATTACCCCAGGGCTTAGAACAGTGCTTGGCATCTAGTAAGCGCTTAACAAATACCAACATTATTATTATTATTAATGTTCCTCATATAATTTTGCATAAATGAGAGTATGACAATTTTGTGTAAAGAAATGTTCTGAAAGAAGAGGTAATACTATGATTGAAGGGGAAAATTTGTAATACATGGATCTCATTTTTCATGACTGGGAACTAGAGGAGAACCTAAAGAATTTGTTAAAAAAACTCGGTGGGCTTACTGGGTTGCACAAATTTCTTGGGAAATGGACCCAACAATAGGATATCTCCCTTATTGAACAAAGGGAACTAAGGTCCATCTGAAGCCCCAGCCTTCTGAATGGCTCCAAAGAATTAACTAAAGCAGTATTAAGCAGGAAAGACTTACATCAGCCATGAATCTTAAGAAGTCTGATAAGGGAACAGCTGCACACAAAAGAGGGATTTAATTGCTGAGTATTACCAATTGAATGTATTGAAAATGGGATTTATATGTTAATCTTTGCTTGTGAAATTGATCTTTTGGCTCAAATGATGTTTAATATGAAACTTCCATTATGTTGAGTGTTAAAACAGTACAAGCTCTGTATTCAGTCCCCAATATAACCTGGCAAATGACTCTACCATTTGTCAGCTGTGTGAACTTGGACAGGTCACTTCACTTCCCTGGGCATCAATTACCTCATCTGTAAAATAGGGATTGAGACTGTAAGCCCCATGTGGAACAGGGACTGTGTCCAACCAGATTTACTTGTATCCATCGCAGTAGGTGCTTTACAAATATCATAATTATTATAATTCTTACTATGAATTAATTCTTTCATTCACTCAATAGTATTTATTGAGAGCTTACTATGTGCAGAGCACTGTACTAAGCGCTTGGAATGTACAATTCGGTAACAGATAGAGACAATCCCTGCCCATTGACGGGTTTACAGTCTAATCGGGGGAGACAGACAGACAGACAAAAACAATAGCAATAAATAGAATCAAGGGGATGAACATCTCATTAACAAAATAAATAGGTTAATGAAAATATATACAGTTAGCGGACGAGTACAGTGCTGAAGGGAGGGGAAGGGAGAGGGGGAGGAGCAGAGGGAAAGGGGGGGAAGGGGACTTAACTGAGGGGAGGTGAAGGGGGGCAGAGGGGCAGCAGAGGGAGCAGAGGGAAAAGGGGAAGCTCAGTCTGGGCTCTTGGAGGAGGTGAGCTCTAAGTAAGGCTTTGAAGAGGGGAAGAGAATTAGTTTGGCGGAGGTGAGGAGGGAGGGCATTCCAGGACCGCGGAAGGACGTGGCCCAGGGATCGACGGTGGGATAGGCGAGAACGGGGGACGGTGAGGAGGTGGGTGGCAGAGGAGCGGAGCATGCGGGGAGGGCAGTAGAAAGAGAGAAGGGAGGAGAGATAAGAGGGGGCAAGGTGATGGAGAGCCCTATAGCCTGGAGTGAGAAGTTTTTGTTTCGTGCGGAGGTTGATAGGCAACCACTGGAGGTTTTTAAGAAGGGGCGTGACATGTCCAGAGCGTTTCTGCAGGAAGATGACCCGGGCAGAGGAATGAAGACTAGAATGGAGCGGGGAGAGACGGGAGGAAGGGAGATCAGAGAGAAGGCTGACACAATAATCCAGCCGGAATTTTATGGGAGCCTGGACCAGTAAGATAGCCATTTGGGTGGAGAGGAAAGGCGGATCTTGGCGATATTATAAAGGTGCGACCCGCAGGTCTTGGTGATGGAATGGATTTGTGGGGTGAATGAGAGAGCCGAGTCAAAGATGACACCCAGGTGGCGGACTTGAGAGACGGGAAGGATGGTCGAACCGTCCACAGTGATAGGGAAGTCAGGAAGAGGACAAGGTTTGGGAGGGAAGATAAGGACCTCAGTTTTGGCCATGTTGAGTTTTAGGTGGTGGGCAGACATCCAAGTAAAGACGTCCTGGAGGCAGGAGGAGATACGAGCCTGAAGAGAGGGGAAGAGGACAGGGGCAGAGATGTAGATTTGTGTGTCATCTGCATAGAGATGATAGTTGAAACCATGAGAGCGAATGAGGTGACCAAGGGAGTAAGTGTAGATGGAGAATAGAAGAGGGCCAAGAACTGACCCTTGAGGAACCCCAACAGTTAGAGAATGGGAGGGGGAGGAGGAGCCTGCAAAGGAGACCGAGATTGAACGGCCAGAGAGATAAGAGGAGAACCAGGAGAGGACGGAGTCCGTGAAGCCAAGGTGAGATCAGGTGTGGAGGAGAAGGGAATGGTCTACAGTGTCAAAGGCAGCTGAGAGGTCAAGGAGGATTAGGATAGAGTAGGAGCCATTGGATTTGGCAAGAAGGAGGTCATGGGTGACCTTTGAGAGAGCAGTCTTGGTAGAGTGGAGGGGACGGAAGCCAGATTGGAGGGGGTCCAGGAGAGAATGGGAGTTAAGGAATTCTAGGTAGCGAGTGTAGACGACTCGTTCTAGGAGCTTGGAAACGAAGGGTAGTAGGGAGATAGGGCGATAACTGAAAGGGGAAGTGGGGTCGAGAGAGGGGTTTTTTTAGGATTAGGGAGACAGGGTCATGTTTGAAGGCAGAGGGAAAGAAGCCATTGGAGAATGAGCCGTTAAAAATAGAAGTTAAGGAGGGGAGGAGGGAAGGGGCGATGGCTTTTTAAAGGTGAGCGGGAATGGGTTCCGAAGACAGGTGGAGGGGTGGTACTTGCGAAGAGGGAGGAGATCTCCTCTGAGGATACTGCAGGGAAAGATGGGAAAGTAGGGGAGAGGGTTGGGGGAGGGGGGAGGCAAAACGGGGAGGGGTGACTTTAGGGAGCTCAGACCTGAATGTTTGTCATCCTGTGTGATACATGTTCGTATGTAAAGGAAAGGGCATAGTTGTTTATGTTTGTCTTCAAAACTGTATTTCCTTTAAGGGGCTGGGACGGTTCAAGCATTATATCTCAAGGATTTGAAAAGTACCAAAGGAATGTGATCAGAGATAACTGTTAAGGATGATACTTGAATACTATCGGGAAAGACCTGTTATTTCAAAATATTTCAATTGTATTTGACTATATGATGCTGTTGTTTACTTATATGCCTACTAATTCTATTGTTGGATCATTTCTTCGAATAATATTGTCCAGTAGGGCACATTCCCTCCAAAATCAACCACTCACCGTGGCAGGAGAGTTTGCATACACCACTGAACCATAGAGCTATGCCATTGAAAGATACTCTGGCTAGGATTACCCATAATGGAAAATTCGGAGCTGAAGCATCGAACAAAGTTGATTCACCAGTGCTGGGCAGCAGTGGCATGAGAAAGAGTCAAAGGCAGTTGATCAAATGTTCAAAATGTTGATCAAAGACAACACCAAAGATTCAGGTTTCTGATTGAAGGGGGGAGTTGTAAACCACTTCTGTATTTTTACAAAGAAAACTCTATCGATACACATCCCAGAATGACTACATATGCAGTGCTGGAAAATGAGCCCCTCATGTTGAAAGGCACTCACAGAGCTAGTGGGGAAGAGGAGAGCAGACGATGTCGCAGAGTATTGTTGGCTGTTTATAATGTGGCCAGAATAAAGCCTTCAAGACCTCAGGTCGCTGATGTTGCTATAGGAGAAATGAGTATCCGAAGCTGTAAAACTACCCTTATTACTGGAACTTTGAATGTGCAACGTCTGAACCAGGGAAAGTTCGTAATTGTCAAAAATGAAATGGATCAATTGAAGATCGATGTCCTAAGAATAGGCGAACTGAAACGAACTAGTATTGGGAATTTCGAATGAGTACATCATCTACTACTCTCCTAATGCTGAAAAAAAGAAGAAATGGAGTAGCGGGAATTGTGACAGAGAAAATTGCTAAGACAATTATCGGATATAATGCCGTCAAAGACCAATTGCTCTCTGTAAGATTCAGAGGAAAACCAGTCAATATGACAAACTTCAGGTGTATGCCCTAACAACAGATGCAGAGCAAGAAGAAATGCATAGGATTTATGATGAAGGGCAGAGAGAGATTAATAAAAATAAATTGTGGTATTTGTTAAGCATTTACTATGTGCAAAGCACTGTTCTAAGCCCTGGGGAATACAAGGTGAACAGGTTGTCCCACGTGGGGCTCACAGTTTTAATCCCCATTTGACAGATAACTGAGGCACAGAGAAGTTAAGTGACTTGCCCACAGTCACACAGCTGACAAGTGACAGAGGCGGAATTCGAACCCACGACCTCTCACTCCCAAGCCCGGGCTCTTTCCACGCAGCCACACTGCTTCTCTGCATGAAAGCTGCAAGCTTAATGTGTTGATTACCATTGGAAATTGTAATACAAAAGTTGGTAATGGAATGGAAATGAAGGTAGTTGGAAAATATGCCCTTGGAAATCAGAATCAAGCCGGGGACCGACATTGATTTCTGTGAATCAAATAACCTTTTTTTTTTTGCCAGAACCATCTTTACACACTAAACAACAACCATACACATAAACCTGTCCAGATGGATTATATAGAAATCAAATATGCAGTATTATTTTCAGAAAGAGATGGAGGAGTTCTATTTTGGCAGCAAAAACATGGCCTGGAGTTGACAGTGGAGCAGATCATGAGCTGATAATATGTAAACTCAGGCTCAAACGTATAAGGATCTATCATGCCTTACAGCTGCCCAAATATGACTTGACAAATACTCCCCCTGTATAGTGAAAAATAGATTTGAGGTGCTTAATCTCACAGACAAGGAGCCAGAGAATATGTGGATGGAGATTTAAAATGTCATCAAGTAAGAAAATGACACAGTATTGTAAATGATTAGGAAGAAGAAAAGACCAAAATGGATGTCAGACATAACTGGAAGTAGCCAAAAAGGGAAGGAAGCAAAAATCAGAGGAGAAAATAACCTGGTTAAAGAACTGAACCGAGAATTCCAGCGCTCTGCCAGGAAGGACAAACAGGAATATTATAACAGCATATGTAAAAAAATGGAAGTCAATAACAAATGCGGTTGGACAAAATCACTATTTCAGGAGATTAAGGAAATTAAGGGAACACTTTGTCCTCGGATTGGCCTTGCCAAAAGCAAAGATGGACTCATCATAAATGATAGCAGTGGAATCAAACAGAGATGGAAAGAATACACACAGGGCCTATACCAGAAAGATACCAATATACAAGAAGTATCTGAAAAGGCTCCTTTGGAATTAGAGCCACTCAACATGGAAAGTGAAGTCATCAACGGGCATTGTGCATTTCAGGAAAGGTTCCAGGAGCTTTTTCATTCTCTGTGGATAGAAACCAAGGAGGTGCAGACTGCTAGCTGCAGAAAAAAGGAATTCTGTGATAGTGCAGGTGAAGTTCTGGTCCTGTCTGTGGTGAGGGGGTCCCTTCTTGACCTCTAGTGGGAGGTTCAATGTGTCCGATGGCCTATTGACTCTCCTTTCCACCCTGACTTCTTTCTCGGCAGAAGGATGTGTAGAAATGGAGGCAGAATCTCGTAATTTAGGATTGAGAAAATGCACCAATTCGTGGATGCAGAGCTCAAGCCTTGGCATTGGAGCGTGGAGAAGGACAAAAGAGAATCTGAAGAAACTTAGGTAGAGTGAGGAACCTCTGTTCCAGCAGAGCCACACTCTTCCGGCACTGATCACAGAGCTAGAGGAGAAGTGCAACGAGTTTCTGCACGTGAGAGGTCAGGAAACTAGCTTGAAGTGAGATGGGGAGGGAGCACTGAAAGACTCTTCTGGGATTTCCACTGGACCATGGCCAAAGCCACTATATCCTTTCTCGGGAGGGTCCTCCAGAGCTGGGTCGTGAATTTCTCCATCCAGGGCTATGGGCAAAGCTTCAAGCCTAGAGAGGACAGCACTGATTGACCCGAAGGGAATGTGTGTACAGAATCTCAGGATCCCAGCTCTAAGCTGTTGGAATGAAAGGGGTGCAGAGACGATTGATGCAGTGCCCCCATGGAGAGCCATGTTACAGGAAGGTATGGACAGGGAACAGGTCTATAGCCCAAATAGTGTCTTCATTCTCCTTAGAACTCCAGAGAAACATTGCACAACTATGTAGGTGTTCTGTGCTCCTCGTGGATGATCGGAGAAATGAAGGGCCAAGGAGTCCACGTGCAACAGCAGATTATTTGGGATTTTTTGGAAGGGCACAGAAGTATTCTTCCTCATGCTGAGACCTGAGATTGAAAGAACTATGACCGACAGTTTGCTCTCTCCAGGAGTGTGTCACTGCTCCAGTTATGGCCAAAGGCCATCATGTCCTTGGAAGTTACCGCCTGTTGGATCCCTGGGATGAGGAAAATACCGGCAGATATTTAGGTGAGTGGAAACCCATTGGCTCTTCCTGAGTCAATCCTCTGGAAAATTCCACCCCAAATTTCTGTCTCACACAGTACCAAAGCGTAAGACCCTGACTAGGACTGTCAGGTTGTTGCCTATCACAGCCACCATTTTGCTGAAGGATGGACCGAGAGTATCGTCCTGTATAGAGGCAGCCATGTGTTAGCCTGTGGGATTCCAGTCCGATGGACTGGGACTTCAGGTACTTAATATCGGGAGGGCTTTAGACCTGAAATCCCAAAGAAATTTTGATTAGCTTCCCACATGTGCTTTTTCCCTCTCCCACAGCCCTGGCAGGGGATACTATGGGAGGAGCTCGTCTCTTCCCGATTCCAGTAGGCTAATAACACGTCCAGATGGAGCCTGCATCGCTGCTCTCACTGCTGTAGTGGAGACAGAGATGCCCGAATCCCCAAGCTACCTTTATTCATGCATTGACTGTGTGTTGCACTGCAGTGTCCCCCTCCCTACTGCCAAACTCTTCAAACTCCTGTGGAAGACAGGACTCGCATGTGGTATAATGAACCACGACCTTTTCTCTCTCTCTGTAGTGTACATGACCCTGCACTCAAACACAGCCAGTCCCCATTTTGTCGTGCGACAGAATCGGAAGAGTGTGACATTCGTGGAGGCCCCGCAGGATGGGCCCTATCACCAGGGCCGCTTCGAAAACTGTGGCTGCGTTTTGGGGCCTCCGGTGTTCATCTCTGACGGCACTACTGGGAGATGGAGGTGGGAGACGAGCCCAAGCTGGAGATGGCAGTGTGTTTCGAGTCGATGAACAGGAGGAACAACGTGCCAGTGCCCCAGGGGAATCCTTTTCACTGATGACCTTCCAGTCTATAAATGGGAGCAGTTTCTGAATCGCCTTCCCCTTCACCTAGCTCTCTATGGCCCGTCTTATCTGCCTGGCTGGGATTTTCCTGGACATTCTGTAGGAAAAATGCCTCATCCACACCTTTCCTTCTGTTCACTTCTTCGGTCCACTTCAACTCTTCTTCTCCCCTTGTCATACTTTTAGAGATCGAAATGCAGGACCACTGCCCATCGGACGAGTGTGCCAGCCGAGATTGAGATTGACCTCCCCCACCACCCTTTTTGCTGCTTGAGTTGGCCTGACACGTTCTCCATGGTCTAGAGGGAGCTTGGGCCATCCATTTCCCCCTTCGCCCCTGCTTATAGTAACGCATTTCCCATTTATCGCCCTTCTTCTACCTGACTCCTGAAGATGTTTTCTAGCTGGTCTTGGATAGAGAGCCCAGTTTGGGGAAGCTTCCGGTGGCACTGCCACCCCAAATCAGAAAATGATATCTCTTGAGTGTTTACAATGTGCAGGTCATGGAACTGAAAGTTGGGAGAAAAAAATGCTGAGGGTTGATGAGAGCGAGTCCAGCATCCAACTTACAGTCAAAGATATAGTAGAGAGATATAGTAATTGCTCTGGGGGTGGGGGCAAGGGGAAAATGTATAAAAATACTTCAGGAGTGTGAACGCCAGGGTATTGATGAGATCCATATCAGGTATGAAACTCAAGTAATTTTTCGGGTAAAATCGGTGAATTAGCAGTGTTCTGCATTGCTTTGTATCTTCAAGTGTCTTCTGTTCGACCTCCTATCTACATCAGCTACAAAAAAACAACTGTGGAATAGACAGGAGAAAGTCCATCCCAGAAGAGCAACAAGTGAGGGGCAACATCCCGGATGACAAACTTGTACGGGCCCCATGTCAGCAGTACTATCCTCTACCTTTATATCAGTCCACAAATATTCAGGATGTTCCTTTTAATCCTCCTTCACACTCTGAGTAACTCTGAGTGTTAGAGACCTTTTCCCCTCAGGATCACAGCATGGGCATGAGTCCTCCAGATTCTGGCCTAAGTGCGAATGGATTGGGTAATGCTTAGCGGTTCAGAAATACAAGCACCATCATCACTAATGATCATTGTACTGTTATTAATAAAAAAAGGTTATCATTACTTTTTAGCCTCATCATTCTTATTACCCCAGCCAATTATTCCCTGGTACCTGGTAACAGATGGCTGTTGCTTTAATGAAAACTGTCAGTGAAGAGGTCATAGAAATTTCCACTTCCAGCCCACCGAGGGGGTCAGAGGGGTAGGTGAAAGAGCAGTCCCTCCATCCAAATCTGTAGCCACCATTCTTATCACGTTGTCAAAGGAATGAACCTAGCCTTCATGCCTACATGTGTTTATTAATAACTCTATATTTAGCGGAATTTGGTGATGATGGCATCAGGGCCACTTCGAAATTGCACATGGAACTTGATTCCGGGACGTCGAAGGTAAACTTCTTATGGCCAGAGAATGTGTCCGGTCCTTCTCTTGTCCTTCTACAATACAGTGGGGTCACCATGGTGAAACAGAAGGGCAGAAAATCTCTGCTCTGCCCGCTCGGACCCTTGGAGCCATCACTACGTGGGCTCGGGATCTCTGCTCCCCTGGGGCTCTTTAGCAGCCTTTTGGCCACCCATCATCGACTTTAGCAGCTTTATGGCCACCGACCGCCGACTCATCCACGCCAGGACCGCCTCTCTGTCCCGGGAAGCTGAGGCTTGTTACTGCCCGGACCCTTGGAGCCATTACCACGTGGGCTCGGGTTCCCTGCTCCCTTGGGGGTGAGTTTTGGACCGCCGGTCCCCTTGTTCCCAACTGAATCGGCCACCACATGAACTCGGGAGCTCTCCTCCCTTGCAGAGGTTCCTTGGACTGCCAGGCCCCCATTTCCCGGCTAGCTCTTTGGTAGCTTTTTGGCGCCGACCACTGAGTCATCCACGCCGGGGCCGCCTCTCTCTCCCGGGAAGCTGAGCCTTGTCACCGCCCGGACCCTTGGAGCCATTACCACGTGGGCTCGGGTTCTCTGCTCCCCTGGGGGTGAGTTTTGGACCGCCGGTCCCCTTGTTCCCAACTGAATCGGCCACCACATGGACTCGGGAGCTCTCCTCCCTTGCAGCGGTTCCTTGGACTGCCCTGCCCCCATTTCCCAGCTAGCTCTTTAGCAGCTTTTCGGCCGCCGACCACTGACTCATCCATGCCACCACCGCCTCCCCCAGGGAGCTGCGCCTTGGACCGCCCGGACCAGCGCCCGCCTCATCCTTTCCCAACATGGACCTCCGCACCCCTGCTCAAGGACTTCGACACTAAGAATTTTGCCCCCCGCCCCTCCACGCCCCCACGGACCCCCAACCATCAGCCCCAGTTTGCCCCCCTGTTCGGCCCTGGGGACATTGTGTTCCCCTGCTCGGGCCCGGGGACATTATGCTTCCCTGCTCGGCCCTGGGGACATTGTGTCCCCTGGGGACATTGTGTCCCCCTGCTCGGGCCCGGGGACATTGTGCCCCCCAACCGCCCCCCCCCCCACTCCGCCTGAAGCTGCCATTTTGAAAAGCCCTCACTCCCTCTTCCCCCGTGAGGTGATTGATCTCCCCCGCCCCCGTCCCGGGAGACGATGTCCTTGTTCTCACCGTGTTACCTTACCTTAGCGGCCGCCTACGCCCGCAAACCGCCCGCCCCCCACGGACAACCTCAGGGGCCCCACCGCCGCCTCAGAGACATTCGGCCATGAGCTCCGGGACTCCCCCTGCCGCTAGCCGCTTGACTTTGCGTTTGATCGGGTCGACCCCCGAGCCTGGTCATGCCCCGCTTATTAACACTGTTGTATTGAATCATACTGTATCATGTTGCTGTATTACCGATTTCGCATGTTATTGTTTATTGTTGTCAGTGCTGCCACCCACCCCTCTGGGCTCACCAACCCCTTGACCTTGAGTTTGATCAGGTCGACCCTTAATCAAGTCGACCCCCGACCCTGGTCATCGCCCGCTTATTAACACTATTGTGTTGTATCATACTGTATCATGTTGCGATATTACCGATTTCGCTTGTTATTGTTTGTTGTTGTCAGTGCTGCCACCCACCTCTCTGGCCTCACCATGTCCCTCCACCCCCCCCCCCGCCCCTTCCTATCCTCCCCTTCCCCTTCCCCTCTCTCGCTCAGCTCTTTCCTGCTCTCTCCTCTCCTCTGCCCTAGAACCCCGCTTTACCAGCGCTACCCCTCTTCCCCCTCCTCCTACTCTCCCTCCCACAAAACCGCCTCTTCACCCCCCCCTTTCCTCTTCCCCACCCACGCCCCATCTCAGTCCTCCTGTCCCACCGCCACCCCTCCTCCCCCTCTCCCCGTCCAGAGCTCCGCCACCTCCTTCCCATCCAAACCCTCCCCTACCCCCGCTTTCCCCTCTCCCTCCCCCTTGCACCCACAGCTACTTTCAAGTGTGGCCTCTGGAACCCCCGCTCCATTGCAGGTAAACTACCTTTCATCCATGACCTTTTCCTTTCCTGCTCTGTACTCCTCCTTGCCCTTTCGGAAACGTGGCTCACTCCCGAAGACACGGTCTCCGCCTCTGCTCTCTCCAGCGGAGGCCTCTCCTTCTCCCACTCCCCCAGACTCACCGGAAAGGGAGGAGGCGTCAGTTTCCTCCTCTCACCCCGTTGCCACTTCCGCACTAACCCTCCTCCCCATTCCCTCTCCTTCCCCTCCTTCGAAGCTCATATCATTCGCCTCTACCACCCCCTCCAGATACTTGTTGCTGTGATCTACCGCCCTCCTGGTCCCAGCTCCGACTTCTTCAACCACCTAGACCCCTTCCTCACCTTCCTTCTCTCCTTCTCTCTGCCCACTCTAATCCTCGGAGACTTCAACTACCACATGGATGTACCCGATGACTCCTCTGCTGCCCGCCTGCTATCCCTCCTCGACTCTGCCGACCAACTGCTCCACCATACCGCGCCCACTCACAAACTCGGTCACACCCTCGATCTCGTCATCTCCTACCGCTGCACTATCTCCTCCCTCACCAACTCTGAAATCCCCCTCTCTGACCATAACCTTCTCATCTCGAGGCTCAGTGGAAAGAGCACGGGCTTTGGAGTCAGAGGTCATGGGTTCGAATCCCAGCTCTGCCACTTGTCAGCTGTGTGACTGTGGGCAAGTCACTTAACTGCTCTGTGCCTCAGTTACCTCATCTGTAAAATGGGGATTAAGACTGTGAGCCCCACGGGGGACAACTTGATTCCCCCGTGTCTACCCCAGGGCTTAGAACAGTGCTCTGCACATAGTAAGCGCTTAACAAATACCAACATTATTATTATTATTATCACCTGCCTCATCTCTCCCACTCCCTCCCCCTGCAAATCTTTGCTACTCCCCCACAGACACCTCCGCTCTCTCGATCCCATCCGTCTTTCCAAAAAGCATCTCTCCCCACTTTGCCGCCCTGTCCTCACTTCCCACTCTCGATGATGAAGTCTCCGATCTCATCTCCACCCTCTCTACTCATCTCAACTCTCTCGCCCCCCTTTCCCTCCGCCGCTCTCACTCCACTAACCCACAGGCCTGGATCACCTCCTCTGTTCGCCTCCTACGCTCCTATGCTCGAGCTGCCGAGCGCTGCTGGCAAAAGTCCAAGCACCAAGCCGACCTCATACATTTCCAATTTATCCTTTCCTGCCTTAACGTTGCCCTCTCCTCCGCCAGGCAAAACTTCTTCTCCTCCCTCATCGACACCCATGCCCGTAACCCCCGCCAATTGTTCCAGACCTTTAACTCTCTCCTTAGGCTCCTTGTGCCCCCGCCCCCCCATCTCTCACCCCCAAAGGTCTGGCCACCTACTTCATCACAAAAATCAACACAATCAGGTCTGAGCTCCCCAAAGCCACCCCTCCTCCTCTCCTCTCCCCACCCCGCTAACCCTCTCACCTACTTTCCCATCTTTCCCTGCAGTATCCTCAGAGGAGATCTCCTCCCTTCTCGCAAGTGCCACCCCCTCCACCTGCGCCTCGGACCCCATACCCGCTCACCTTATAAAAACCATCGCCCCTGCCCTCCTCCCTTCCTTAACGTCTATCTTTAACCACTCAATCTCCAATGGCTCCTTCCCCTCTGCCTTCAAACATGCCCACGTCTCCCCCATCCTAAAAAAACCCGCTCTCGACCCCACTTCCGCTTCCAGTTATCGCCCTATCTCCCTACTACCCTTCCTTTCCAAAATCCTAGAACGAGTCGTCTACACTCGCTGCTTAGAATTCCTTAACTCCCATTCTCTTCTGGACCCCCTCCAATCTGGCTTCCGTCCCCTCCACTCTATCGAGACTGCTCTCTCTAAGGTCACCCATGACCTCCTTCTTGCCAAATCCATGGCTCCTACTCCATTCTAATCCTCCTTGACCTCTCAGCTGCCTTTGACACTGTCGAGTATTCCCTCCTCCTCCGCACCTTATCTCACTTTGGCTTCACGGACTCCGTCCTCTGCTGGTTCTCCTCTTATCTCTCTGGCCGTTCATTCTCGGTCTCCTTCTCAGGCGCCTCCTCCCCATCCCATCCTTTAACTGTTGGAGTTCCTCAAGGGTCAGTTCTTGGCCCTCTTCTGTTCTCCATTTACACTCACTCCCTTGGTGAACTCATTCGCTCTCACGGCTTTGACTACCATCTCTACGCAGATGACACGCAGATCTACATCTCTACCCCTGTCCTCTCCCCCTCCCTTCAGGCTCGCATCTCCTCCTGCCTTCAGGACGTCTCTACCTGGATGTCTGCCCGCCACCTAAAACTCAACATGAGCAAGACTGAGCTCCTCATCTTACCTTCCAAGGCCGGTCCTCTCCCAGACTTGCCAATTACGGTGGATGGTACGACCATCCTTCCCGTCTCTCAGGCCCGCAACCTCGGTGACATCTTTGACTCGTCTCTCTCGTTCACCCTACACATCCGATCTGTTACCAAGACCTGCCGGTCTCACCTTTACAATATCACCAAGATCCACCCTTTCCTCTCCACCCAAACGGCTACCTTACTGCTACAGGCTCTTGGTATATCCCGGCTTGACTACTGTATCAGCCTTCTCTCTCATCTCCCTTCCTCCTCTCTCGCCCCGCTCCAGTCTATTCTTCACTCCGCTGCCCGGCTCATCTTCCTGCAGAAACGATCTGGGCTTGTCACTCCCCTTCTTAAACACCTCCAGTGGTTGCCTATCAACCTCCGCTCCAAACAAAAACTCCTCACTCTAGGCTTCAAGGCTCTCCATCACCTTGCCCCTTCCCACCTCTCCTCCCTTCTCTCTTTCTACTGCCCACCCCTCACCCTCCGCTTCTCTGCCGCCCACCTCCTCACCATCCCTCGGTCTCGCCTATCCCGCCGTCGACCCCTGGGTCACGTCCTCCCGCGGTCCTGGAATGCCCTCCCTCCTCACCTCCGACAATCTAATTCTCTTCCCCTCTTCAAATCCCTACTTAAAGCTCACCTCCTCCAAGAGGCCTTCCCAGACTGAGTTCCCCCCTTTTTTCCCCCTGCTCTCTCTACCCCCCACTTCAACTCTCCGCGGCTAAACCCTCTTCTCCCCCCTTTCCCTTTCCTCCTTCCCCCCCCCCCCCCGTCCCACCCCCTCAGCACTGTACTCGTCCGCTCAACTGTATATGTCTTCATCACCCTATTTATTTCGCTTATTTTGTTTAATGAGATGTACATCACCCTGATTCTATTTATTTGCCATTGTTTCTATGAGATGTGCTTCCCCTTGACTCTATTTATTGCCATTGTTCTTGTCTGCCTGTCTCCCCCGATTAGACTGTAAGCCCGTCAAAGGGCAGGGACTGTCTCTGTTGCCGATTTGTACATTCCAAGCGCTTTGTACAGTGCTCTGCCCATAGTAAGCGCTCAATAAATACTACTGAATGTAGGGCCGGGAGGATGACCTGTGCCTCAGATACTGGAAGTGTGAGCCCTCTCCATCAGTTAAAGTTCACTGCTCATTTACTTCTTGGCCAGTTCCGCGGTGTTTTTGCTCCAGGACAAGAAGCTTCCCTGCATTTGTATCCGTGGTGTTCACACTCAAGACCATTAACCCCACTTGGATTCCTATGATTAGAATAATGAAAATGATAGTAATCATACAATAATGAAAATAACATTTAATAAGTGCTTCCTAGTTTTTCAGATTCAATTAGGACAGAGACTCTGTCCTACCTGATTAACTTGGATCCACCTCAGTGCTTAAAAAAGTGCTAAGTAGGAAGGAGTAAGATTTAATCCGCATTTTACAGACGAGGGATCTGAGGCACGTAGAAGTTAAGTAATTTGCCCGAGGACGCACCGGGGACTAGTAGCAGAGCCAGGATCGAAAGCTACGACTTCTTATTTATTTTCACCTGTCTATGATGCTTCCCTACATGATCAAAACTAGTAGAGGACTTCATTTCTAAAGGAGGAGCTTTTTCATTCCATTCAGGAATATTGCATTTTGCGTCTGCAAATTTGACACGTGAAATAGCTGCCCCAGTTTATTGATAGGAGAATTTTAAAGTCTGGCCGGTCCCAGTCACTCTGCCTAGTCAGCGATAACACCCCAGAGGGAGGGACGAGGAAATGTTCACGTTTTGGGGAAAAGATATCCCTTGAAGAAGTAACGGCCAACAGAACGCTCAATGAAGGCATGCTCAAAATCAATCCGGAATTATCATTGCTGCTTATCATTGATTTGAAATACATGAAGAAACAACACAGCTGAATGGATAGCCTGGGCCTGGGAGTCAGAGGACCCGGGTTCTAATCTCAGCTCTGCCAGTTACTTGCTGTGTGACTTTGGACAAATCACCTATCTTCCTCTGTGCACAGTTTCCTCAGCTTTAAAAGTGGGAATACCTCGTATCCCTCCTTCTCAGACTGTGTCTGACCTAATCATTTTTTATTGATGCCAGCGTTTAGACCCGTGTTTGACACATAGTAAGCTATTAGTTAATGTAAATGTATTTTAAAAACCACACTTTCTGAGCACCTACTTTGCGGGCCGACCTGTGCCTAGGCGACTGTTATTTTCTTAAGGAGCATCTAGAATTTCCAGGCCGTTTCATTTCCAAATTCCATGTTTCCCAGAGATTCAAAAAAACCCCTATTTCTGGGTTTCTAAAGAAACTTCTCACTCTAGGCTTCAAGGCTCCCCATCATCTTGCCCCCTCCTACCTCTCCTCCCTTCTCTCTTTCTACTGCCCACCCCGCACTCTCCACTCCTCTGCCGCCCACCTCCTCACCGTCCCCTGTTCTCGCCTATCCCGCCGTCGACCCCGGGCCACGTTTTCCCGCGGTCCCGGAATGCCCTCCCTCCTCACCTCCGACAATCTAAATCTCTTCCCCTCTTCAAAACCCTACTTAGGGCTCACCTTCTCCAAGACACCTTCCCAGACTGAACTTCCCCTTTTCCCTCTGCTCCTTCTGCTGCCCCTCTACCTCCCCCCTTCACCTCCCCTCAGCTAAGCCCTCTTTTCCCCCCTTTCCCTCTACTCCTCCCCCTCTCCCTTCCCCTCCACTCAGCACTGTGCTCGTTCTCTCAATTGTATATATTTTCATTACCCTATTTATTTTGTTAATGAGATGTACATCACCTTGATTCTATTTATTGCTATTGTTAAATGTTCATCCCCTTGATTCTATTTATTGCTACTGTTTTTGTCTGTCTCCCCCGATTAGACTGTAAGCCCGTCAATGCGCAGGGACTGTCTATCTGTTGCCCATTTGTACATTCTGAGTGCTTAGTACAGTGTTCTGCACATAGTAAGCGTTCAATAAATACTAGTGAATTGAATGAATGAATGAACACATAACATTCTGACTCCTAGGTCCTTGTTCTATCCACTAGGCCATGCTGCCTCCCATTGATGAAATAGATGTAGTAATAGCTGTATTTCTAGGGACGGTGAAAGATGATTTCTTGAGTCAAATTTAAGGTCTAGTTGGCAAGATCAGATTCAACAGCCTGCAAAAGAGAAGGGAGAACCAGGACATCACTTACTCTAGGGGCAACTGGGGACCAAACACAGGAAAATCCTCTCCTTGCAGAAAGTCTTGTGGAGCCACATTACAAGGCGATCAGCCTGGACATTCCCGATCCAAAGCAGGTTCATCTTGCTGGCTCATCGTAAAAGGAGAAGGCTCACGCCCCAGGAGGAGTTTTACACCTTAGATCCCCGAGTTCACACCCCTAACTGTACAACGTCAAACCTCTCCTGGGCGGGGTTGGGGGAGGGAGACAATGGACGTCACTCTCCCTCTCTGAACACGCAAGGCCCTGATGAGGATATAAAGCCCGTGGCCCAGAGGGGCTCCTACTGTCTATCTGCCACTCACCTAGACAGCTCCGGTTCCGCTGTGAAGTCGTGCACAGAGTTGACTATGCAGCGTCTCCCAGCCGAGACAAGCAGGGAGCAGGGGACGCCCAGGGCTCTGGGTTATTCACACCTCTCCGGAGCTTTCACCTTCTGCTTCCACAGGGCTGATGGCCAACCTCTGCCCGCGCGCCCGAGAAAGGCAGTTACCCCTGGGGAGCGGCAGCAGCGACCCAGGCAGCTTGTCCAGTCAGAGAGGCGGAGGAGCCCGAGGGTCCGATGGTGGGTGGAGGGCCCAAGCGGCGCTAGTTTACGGGACCAAAATGAATTTAAAGAACCAGAGGGTACCTATTAAAATGTACTCTTTCCTCTCCAGCCACTCTGCCATCACGCTAATCCAAGAATATGTCTTCTGTTCTGCCTTCACTACTAAATCAACCTAATATCCTCCCAATGTGAGGCAGTTTCATGTGGCCCTGGAGGAGTCAGCCTGATTCCAGCTCACTCCAGAATTCATTGCGGTGGATATTGTGGCCTCACAAACTCCATCCTCAGCATGAATCACATTCTGGCAACCCTCTCACAGAAGTTGCCTGGTCTGGAGAGCTCATATCCAGAAAGCTGAGAACAGTGTGAATTTAAAGAACCAGAGGGTACCTGATAACGCTCGTGACACATGTTCAAGACTTACTACTTACTTTGTTGTACTTTCCCATTCACCTGGTCCCGTGCTTGGCACACAGGTGGCTCTGGGCTCCATCACTGTAAGGTTCATATCGTCTACCTCTATTGAATTCTCAAATGCACCTTGAACAGTGCATTCCACAGAGTAAGTGATCCATTGATTGCTATGGGTCAAGCACAGTACTCATCACTGGGGGAACTACAATATCATTTTCCACGAAAAGTCACTCTAAACTTCAGAAACTCATACACAAGGATTTCGTGTATGCGAATTTCGATTTTACAGTGGGCAAAACATGGAAATCTTGGGAGGTCATTCGAAATCTGTTGAAGATTCCAAGCAAGTAGGCAAGCAAACAAACATGCAAATGAGAAAGATAGAAAGGAAGGGAACAGGCCCAGGAGGCAGAGGATCTGGGTTGTAATTCCGACTTCACCATGTGTTGGTTTTCATACCTTGGGCAAATTCTTTTAAACTGTTTCTATCTCAGCAGCCTCACCAGTAAAACGGGGATTAAAACTGTTCACGCCTTGTGGGACATAGATTGTGTCCAACCCAATCAGCTTGTATCTACCCCAACGTTAGTAGAGTGGCTGGAACAGAGTAAGCATTTAAGAGAAACCATAATAAAATCGAATGCATTTTCCCTTTAGACACTAAGCTGATTGTTGGTAGGGACTGTGTCTACCTACGGTGATAAATTCTACGTTTCCACGTGCTGTACACCCTAGGAATATGATCAGTACAGCGTGTCGGGAATAGGGACTACCATGCCTAGGAGAAAGAAAGTAAACAGTAGTTCCATTAATCGTGTAGAACCACGTTCCCCAGAAACGTCAGAATCAAGAATGCCCTCAAGAAATCAGGGCTGTAATGCGATTCAAGGAATCACCACTTAGAGAAGTAAAAAAGATAGGTACCTCATTCCTTTGAAGAGGAACGCTCATGAAAATGCAGAACAAATGAGAAATGGCCAAGGAATCAAGAAAATAAGGGAGGGAGGAAGGAAGTATTAAAGAGAGAAAAACGATGAATAAAAGAGAAAGAAAAAATGAATCAAAGGAAGAAAGATATTAAGACTCAGTCATTCCTATTTACTGAGTGCTAGCTGTGTGCAGAGCACTGTACTAAACTCTTGGGGAGGAGAACATAACAATATAACAGACAAATTTCCGGCCCACAATGAGCATACAGTAGAGTTAATGATATAATGAATACATTAAAGATGCTTACATAAGCGCTACGAGGCTAGGATGGTGGGTGGTGATGAATAAGGTGAGTTAATCAGGGTGACACAGAAGAGAGTAGGCCACTTTTCGCGCCCTATCGTTCCATCCTCTCTGACTCCCTCACTACAAAACTTCAAGTTTCCTCCTGAAATGTTGTATTCACACGGAGATGCATTTGCAGCTGCAGCAATATACTTTTGTATTTTAGAGGCTCGAGTTGCCTAGGATAATGAATTCACTCATACAAAGTGTGCTAAATCATAGCTTTTACTAGGAATACACGGACAATATAACCGAGGCTGAAAATAGAATAGAAAGATATACAGACCAAGAAGATTCCAGAAATAGCAAGGGGAGAGAGAGAAAGAGAGAGGGGAAAGAAAGAATAGAGAAAGAGAGAATTTGAGGGTGGACTTGTGAAAAGTTAATAAATAAGATCTTCCCTATTATAGTCCAAGCGAGACTAGTTGCTGAACTTTGCTGTTGCCCTGGAGTGTTGGCTACGTTCCCGGGAAGGAAAAAAGCCAAAAGGGCATCCTTGAGGCCCTCCTGGGAATTGTGGCCACAATTCCTGGGGGCCCAAGGATGTTTACAATCCTGTAATGATGACAGGATACCAGATGGAATCGTTCAGGGAACCTAGCCAGTTCCTTGGGCTGCTCTCCAATCTTATTTGGCCAGCTCCAGGTAGCCATGATCCTCAGGAGAGGGAACAAGGTCGAGTCACCAGAGTTTCTGTCGATTGCCCATTGACCTGTCTCCTATTTGAAGGTAGCCACAATACTGTTACTAACTCAGAACCTAGAAACCATTCAGAGAGATGGGATCGCCACGAAGGGAGATCCAGCACCAGTCACTTCTCTAGTGTCAGGCATCTGCTATGGAATAGTAAGAGGACATTTTCATGACTTGCCAAAGGGCCCAGCTTGGGTTCCCCTAGCTCCAGGCCTCAATGAGGTGGACATCATGGCCCTAGAGACTCCATCCCTGACTGGAATCACACTCTGGTAATGCAGTCTAAACGTGCCTGGTCAGGAGAGCACATATCAGGAAAGCGGCAGGCGGGGTGAATATAAAGGTCCCGGAGCCACAAGATAACAGTCGTTTCAAATGTTGCATACGTGCTATATTTTCACCTTGTCACAGTCTACCATGCACTTGGTCCTTTGCTTGGCAAAAGGTGTTTAAGCGCCTTCGAGGCAAAGCTCCTATCGATTCCCTCTAATTAACTCAATTCAAGCACCTTGAGCATTGCTAGGCACAGAGTCAGTGCTCAATAATTCAGCGCTCGTAATTAGCTCTTGACAGATGACTATTTGTCAGGCATAGTACTACTCACTAGAGGAGTTACAATACATTGATTTTCAAAGGAAGAATCCCTCTAGGGCTCCGGGATATTTGCTTGGAAATGCAGATTTCACAACAGAGACGGTGAGGACTGAGTAGGTGGGATTGGTTTGCAATTGCAAAATCAGATAAAAAGTGTGAACGCATTTCTCATTTGTGAGAATTCCTGCTGGGAGGAAAGTTCCTCTCACACCCTGAGGGAGAGTTCACACTTTCAATACTCGGGGCAATAGTGGAGAGAAAGCGTTGGCGCGGGTTTCCAACACCAATAATAATGAATTGCAGCTGGTCCTGTAGGATTAGACCTGCTGGGAAGTAAGTTTTTTCATGTATATGGTCCATTGACTACTCCGTCCTAAACACGATATTAATTGCTGTGGGAGATACAATAAAATCATTTTCTATGGAAAATCAATCTAAGTTTCAGGGACTAGAGTTTAGGAATGAAGATTTCATAGCCTTGTTAGCAAGAAGAGAATGGGAGTTTGGTGATATACAAATTCCAAGCAAGCAACAAGTATTCAAACAAACAAAAAATAGAAAAAATAAGGACACAGGCCTGTGAGAGAGATACCGAGGGATCTAATTCCTCTTTACCACAAGGTGAGTTTGTGACCTTGGGCAAGTGGTTTGAATTCTTTGTGCCTCTGGCATCTCATCTGTAAAATTAGTATTATGACTGTGAGCCCCATGTGGCATATGGACTATGTCCAGCATAATCAGCTTTATCTATCCCAGAGCTTAGTACAGACTTCATCTGGTTGTAAGCTTTTAACAGAAAGAAATAACAAAATCAAATGTCTTTTCCCCATTGACCATAAGTTCATTGTCAGCAAGAACGTTTCTATCAACTTTGTTGGTATGCCCACTACTCTGTGCCTAGTACAGTACTCTGCACGGAGTAAGAACTCAATAAATACGATTGGTGATGATGATGAAGGCCTTGACTAGACCTTAGGAGGATGTGCATTTGAATGAGAGGGGAACGCGGACTGCCATGCCCAGGAGACGGACGCCAGCCTCTCTCTCCCAGCGGTCCACATTGTCTCTAAGTAGGTAAAGACCTACCGAACCAAGAACATCCACAGTAAACCAGGGTTAACGTGAGAATTATGAAATCATCACTTGATGAAGGGGAAGAAAAAAGCAGGTGTCATTTTCTTTGAACTGGGACACTCATTACAAAGCGAGAACAAACTATAAGACAAATAGGGGAGGAGAATACAAGAAGGCAAGAGAAAACGAGGGAGAGAAAAAATGAACGAAAGAGAGAAAATAAGAAGATAGGAAAATACAGTCCTGTATTACATTTGGGAACGATGACTAATTGATGGATCACCAGGGAGTGAACGACCCTCATTCAAGTGTTAACAAAGGTGAGGGAGAGCTGCCCACGGGCCCACGCCCCACTTTCTCGCTATCTCACTGTCTCTATAAAAATGAAATCCATTTGCTGGATTCCTTTGATGGAGCAACCAGCTGCCGAAGCGTGTCCAGTCGTCGAATGCTTCAATGACGGACCCAGATCTGGTAGGTAGAGCGTAACTCGGTTGGGAATGCGGGGGGTTGGCAGGACTGGATTTGGGATTAGGAAGGTTCGTCGAGGATCAGGCAGCGGTAATTTCCCAATGGGAGGGTGGAGAGTGAATCTTCTAAGGCTGCTGAGCCCCTGAGCTAAGGGAACAGTGGGGCTTTTGTCGAGGGCAGGCTTGTGTGCCCTGGCTTTCCCTCCATTTGTGAACGTATGTCTACTAACTACACTTCGGTTTCCACCTGTAGGCTCCTCCTTGGAAAAGGCCACTCTCTCCTGCCCCGTTCAGGTCAAGTACAGGCCTAGAGATCCCAGCAGAGGTTGGCTGCTGGATCGCTCTGAATGCTGATCAATTCTCAAGCTCTCCTGGCCGTTCCCAGGAAGTTCCGGTTTTGGAGTCCATCCTCTTGGATCTGGAGGAATTGCAAAGGAGCGAGGAGGAAAGGGAGGCGATGCTGCAAAGATTTCCAGGTAAGATTTTCAGCACCGAAGGATTCGGATCCCATGGGCTAAGGGGAAGTTTACGGTGCGAGAGGGAGAAGTGAATTATCATGGGTTAAGCAGGAAACCGCCGGCGCAGCGGGTGTCGAGGGATGGGGTTCTCAGGGTCCCACGGAAGGCGGTGTAGACAATCCTGGAAAAGAAGGGGGCCTAGAAGAGTGGGACTCGACCACGGCTTTTCTTTCTGTGCAGGGCGTCAAAACAGTGGTGGTGCCTCTGAATTCCGGGATCTCGTAGATCTTCTCATCTCTGGAAAGCAGTTCCGTCTTTCACTGCTTTTTCTCTCTCTTTCCGTTACAGAACCGTCCTCCTTGCCAAGCTTGTTCTCCTGTTTCAAGACAAGCAGCAGCGAAAGGAAGACTCCCAAGGCTGCCTGACACAGAGACGCAGAGCAAAGGCGGCTAGGCGGAGACGGGAATGCGTCAGTAGTTACCCCGTATCCGGAACCGTTCAGGGAGAGTCAGGACCTGCTGGAGTATGTCAACTGCTTTGCACAGTTCCTGGCTGAGGAAGAAGGCACTTACCTGTGCTTCGACAGTTTCGGAGGGGCCAGGGTATATCCCGTTCCAAAGTCTCCTATGCATACCGCCACGGGAGCCATGTGGGCAAGGCCTTCGAGGCCCAGGTATTTCCCCCTCTCCATCCCTTAAAGAGTTCCTTGTTTACCCTATGTAACCTGCTGCAACCTGGCACCTTGACCTTTCCCTCTTTCCCCTCGCTTTCCTCCACCCTGTCCTTGGAGCTTACGGATTCGGAATAGCCTTGTCGGCATATGCCATCTGATTCACACTTCCTCCAATTTCGCAGGACCTTCTAGCTCACCTAATCCGGCTTCTCCCGCTCCCTATGTGCAACAGAGATCACCATCAACAAGAGCAGCACTAGAGGAGGTGGAGCGAATCATTCAAGAGCTCAGGGTTAAAGATGAATCTTGCCGGACCGTCCCTTCCGATGTATTGGAATATGTCTCTGGGAGCACCGACACAACAAGTGAGGAGGGCCAGGCCCCATCAGGTAAGGATAATTTAGAAGGAATACGACTCCTCCACAGGCTTGGACTGGGATCAGGACGCCTCTGACTGGAGAGAGGCTGGGCTACCGTGGAGCTCTGGAGTCTCTGGATACTTTGGGCGTAACCATTGGGACCCCGGGCTGTTACCAATGGGGACCACTAAGCCTCAAGTAGTCTAAGAGTGCTGTGTCCTACTCTCGGGGTGCGTCTGGATTTTTCCCTTCACATCTTCCTCGGGACAGTTGGCGGGCTGAATTCCCTGAATCTAAGAGTAGGTCGAGTTGGTTTCAGAGTCTTCACTAGGCTGATGAGTCTGAGTCTTTGCCTTTCAGCCCTGCCATCCACGAGTCAGCCTGGTCCGGATGTTTCTCAGACGTCCCTTTCCATTGCTTGCAAAACTACCCGTTTCTCCCTACGTAGCCTAGTGAGACCTGCTGCCCTCCAAGTGTTTCCTGCTTCCTTCCTTTCACAATGTCCTTGGTCCTTGCGACTTCGGAACAGCCTTACCCGCACATGCCAATTGATTCATGGTTTCTTCAATTCGCAGGTCGTTCCAGCTCACTTGGACCGGCTTCTCACGCCCCAGTTCTCAACAGAGACCATCATCACCGGGGGTGGCTCAAGAAGACTTGGAGCAAATCATTCAAGAGCTCAGTAATAAAGATGAATCGTGCCGGGCCTTCTTCCCAAGGTACTGGATTATCTCTCTGGAGGACCCTACCCTCCAAACGCGGTGGAGCCGGTCCAGTCAGATATATCAGGTATGATTTTGGGAGAATCGTCTGCCACCTCAGACATGGATCGAGGCCAGGGCACTTCTGTCTGGAGAGCACCTGAGCCAGCATGGAGCTCAGCAGCCACTAGGTACTTTTGGGCGTGGCCGTCGGGATCCCGGTGTATTCCGGTTTGGGACCACCAAGCCTTACCTTCTCCCAGAGCCCAAGACTGTACTCCGCAGGTCCGTCTGGATTTTTCGTTTCTCTGAGAGCGGTGAGAGCGGCTGCAGTGGGCTGATATCTTCGATTCTTTACCTTTCATCCCTGCCATCCATGAGTCAGCCCGTGATTGCCTGGCCTGGGTATTTCTGAGGTGGCCCCTCTCCATCTCATACAGGTACTTAATTTTCTCTACAGAACCTGCTGCTACTTCCTAGCCTGACCGTCCTCTCCATCTGGGTTCAGTTTCCTTCCTTTCACGCTGTCCTGTGACCTTGCGGATTCGGGACTACCTTGCCGCACACGTCAATTGACTAAAGTTTTCTGCAATTCGCAGGATGCTCCAGCTCATTTGGACTGCCTTCTTCCACCCCAGGTCCGCAACGGATACCGTCGTCACTGGCAGAGACCCAAGAAGACTTGGAGCAAATCACTGAGGAGCTCAAAGCTAAAGATGAGTCCAGCTGGGCCCTCCCTCCTGATATATTGGATTATCTCTCTGAAGGATCCTACTCGCAAAGCTCCACTGAGTATGCCCAGTCAGGTAAATCCAATTTCGGGGGAATCCGCGGCCACCGCCGCAGGTTACTTTTGGGTGTGTCCGTCGAGACCCCGGACTGCAGCTGATTGGGGCCGCCAAGACTCACAGTCCCAGAACCCATCGTTCGATACTCGGAATCGATCTGAATTTTCCTTCACATCGCTTTCTGGGTGCACATCACGGGCTGGATTCCTGGACTGCTGATCTGAGGACGGATGGCTTGGTGCGGTGACTGCACTGGTTTGATGGATCTCACTCTTTGCCTTTCAGCACTGCCATCCACCAGGGCTTGCCCCGAGGCTATCATGCCGATTTCTCCGGCACCCAGTGTAGGCATGGACAGCTATCTCAGCGAGGCGATCCGGGGAACCAGTCACATCGTTCCGGTCACTAAAATCTCACAGGAGAAAAAGAACTCGTCTGGCAGATTCAGCGAACAGCAACTCAGAGAGTTGTGGGCACGGTTTGTAGGCACTCCATACCTGACGACGGAACAAGTGCAATCTCTATCTTCTCAGCTGGGTCTGACAAAGGGGCGGATATGCTACGTCCTGCCTTTTCTCCATCTCAGATCTAGCAGCTTCCCTGCATATTCATTTCCCCAAACGCGGCAGGACGACCTGAGGCAGTGGGCGTTTCTCTTGGGTACTGAGGTAGAAATCTCTGGTGATTTTTCTATTTGTGACTTCGTCCTTTCACCCTTTCTCAGCAAGCTTCAATATGTGACCCTGAATTTTGACTCCTTTCCTTCGCTGATTTGTCCAAGAAGTTTGTTCCTCCCCATCCCTGTCTGAATTCGTGTGTGTATATTTGTGTGTGTGTGTGTGCTTTTGTATATGTGCCGGGGATTGTCTGTGCCAGGGAGTGGGTGAGTGGGAGGGCTGTCCGTCACCTCTCTGATCTATTTTCTGCCCCATCCTATAGGTTAGAAACTGGTTCCGGAATCACAGGAAGAAATGCAATCTGTGGATTGCCCCGAGACTTTAGACGTCTGTAAGTATCTCTGGGGGAACGTGCAGGGTACGCTTCAGTGATGTGTAAATCCAAGCAATAGCAGCAGAACCCCATACTATCATGTGGGCTCCTTAGATTTTCAGGATATGGAATGTTTTCATGTAGCTTTCTCGGGATGCTCCGCTCCCTCTGAAAAAAGCCCTCACAGTTCTCGCTTGAACCAACACCTCTGTGCACACTTATGGTTTCCACGCCAACACTCTGTAACTCTTTTCCCTCTTTGTTTACAGGAGCGACGCCCTGGAATACCAAGTCTGGAGCCGGAAGGATGTGGATACATTTCCAACCCCGCTGATGACCAATATCGTTTCCAGAAGTATCGCCATGACATCTCTCCTCAACCAGTCTGGGAAGATGCACTTAGAACAGGATCTCAGCCTTCAGACTTGCAAGAGTGCGTTGTCCAAACCAGATGCAATACCTCATCTCATTTTACATATTTTAGCCTATTCAAATAAAGTTGACCTGTCTCCCTATTTCTTGTGTCCATTCTTGAAAGCTCTTTTCTTCTGGTATCTATGGGATTGATTTAGAGTTGTGGGAGGATTGTTTTACACTTGATCATGTTAAGGTTGGCTGTGGCTGGCCACAAACTGGGTGGGTGAAAAGTTAATCGAGGAAGGTTTTCCCGAGGACAGGTTTTCAAGGGTGATTTGCAGTTCTGGAAGAATGATGTTGTTATCTCACATGTTGAGCTATGAATGCAAATAAGTCCCTAACTTCAAAATTGACTTTTTCACCCAGGGAATTTCCTAATCTGCTATGGGAGCAATTTGGGCGCATGTGCATGCTTCCAATTTGGGAGCATGTTCAAGCTCAGGGGAATGAAGTCAGGCAAAATAGCCGTGGATAGTCGCGTCTTCAGTTCCTCTAAATAGGAAAAGAACATCTGAACCAAGAATGTTCACTGTACACCAGGAATGTCGTGAAACACAAGGACCCACCACGTTTTGGCAGACAGGGAAAAAGGGAGGTGTCATTTTTGTTGAACAGGAACAGTCAGGTGCAGTAGAGATGCAGCATGGCATAGTGGATAAAACACGGCCTTGGGAGTCAGAAGACGTGGGTTCTAATCCCGGATCTGCCAATTTTCTTGTGTGTGTGACCTTAGGGAAGTCACTTCACTTCTCTGTGAGTCAGTTACCTCACGCGACATGGAGATGGAGAGTGCTAGGTCCACATGGAACAAGGACTGTGTCCAATCATATTTGCTTGTATACATCTCAGCACAGTATAGTTCCTGGCACATAGTAAGCGCTTAAGAAATACTGTGACTACTACTATTATTAGTATAGCAAATACTATAATTACTACTACTGCTATAATTAGTAGTAATTGATACTCTCTGCTCCGCCTAACAGCCACAGAGGCTTCCTGATTCTCTGGCTGGTTGTGTGCCGCTCCTGTGGCCCTCTTTACCGGAACTTTTTTTCCAACTATAGGTATTGGTATTAGGATGTTCAAATCGGCTCTGTCCTCATCTCCATCCTTCTCTTCCTTGTGTCCCGGGTCAATATGGTGCTGTATCTGAAGCTGTGGCTCCTGGCTTGGTTTGCCTGGCTGCGGAAGGGCACTTGGCCCTCTGGAGAGCAATAGATTATTCAGCATAGGCTTGGACTCGTCAGTAATGCTGATCCTTTCCTGGATGCCTTCAGGCTGTGATATGGAAAGTATTCTACTGATGTAGAAAATTTCCCTTTCACTGTCTGCTCAAATGGCAGGAGAGAGAAATGGCTGGAATAGAGGTAGGCTCAGGTTTATATCTAGTCCAAGGAGGACTTTTCCCATGACTGCGAGAATCTCCCATGACGTGTGAGCTCACCTCCCTGCCTGTTCCTCCACTTGTGATTTTTTCCATCCGTAGTACAAGGCTGAATTTTTGGAGGTGAAAAATTCTTTTTCATCTCAGTTAGGAGCATAACACCTTATCCGATGAAGGTGTTGGCTGTATTGTTGTGTTGGGCTCCCCCGGATGTTTAGTACAGCGCTCTGCACACCGGATGCCCTTAACAAATCCGATGGATAGATCGAATGATTGAGCTGAGCACAACACCAAGGAGATAGGCTTGTGAGACAGTAAGAAAAGTGGGACTATTTAAAGTGATGGGAAAGAGAAGCAATTTGTTCTAGTGGATAGTGCCATAGGCCTGGGAATCAGGAGGCATTGGGCTCTAATCAGTTAATCAATTAGGACGACTGAATGAAAGTCGGCACCTCTGAATGAATGAATTCCAGGTCCATGTATACCATCAGTTACCTTATCTGTGAAAGAGAGGGTTAAGACTGTGAGTCCCATGTGGGACGGGATTATGTCCAATCAAATCAGCTTGAATCTACCCCTGCACTTAGTACAGTTCCTGCCACAAACCATGCTTTTAAGGAACAAATGGCAGTAGAAGAAAATACAAACAAGCAAATGAATGAACAAACAAACAAAAAAAAAACAGGGATCGGCACAAGATTTGAGTGGGAAGAGAAAGAGTTCTAGTTTGGACATGTCTAGTTGGAGGAGTCGACTTGTCTATTTGGAGTATCGGTGGGAAGTAGTACACATGATCCCTGTCTCAAGAAACTGAACAGTATAGATGGGACGTCATAGAGGATGACGAAGTACAAAAGTACTGATGTATCATTTGAGCGGTGAGGTAGGTCTCCAGAGTAACCACAGAGGGCAACTGCCATGATAGCTCTGGCCACGGCTGGCTCTTCTGGATGCCTAAAGACCGCCGCCATTGAAACAACCTCGCACAACATCTCGAGAAGCAATGAAGCGTGGGGAAAGGGAGCAGGGCTGGGAGGTAGGAGTCCTAGGTCCTCGTTCCACTTATGTGCTGTGTGACCTTGGACAAGGCTCTTTGGCATCTGTGTGTCTCAGCTGCTGCATCTGTAGAACTGGGGCTTAACTACCTGTTTTCCCCCTTCCAAGGCTATGAGAGCCCGAAGTGGGACTCAGGCAGCCTCTGCTCTGATCGTACAGTCCCCACACCAGCGATTAGCTAAGAGTAATCGCTAAACCAACACCTTTGCGATATTGTGGGTACGATGTAGTCCAGCCTAGAACCTCCAGTGGTTGCGCATCCACCTCTGCATCAAACAGAAACTCCTTACCACCGACTTTAAAGCACTCAATCACCTTGCCTGCTCCTACTGCCCCTTGTTACTCTACTACTACAACCCAGACCGCATACGTTGCTCTTCTAATGCCATCCTGCTCACTGAACCTCGATCTAATCTATCTCACCGCCAACATCTTGTCCTTGTCCTGCCTCTGGCCTAGACCATCGCTCTTTTCAGATTCAACAGAAAATTATTCTTCGCCCTCTCCCCACTTTTCTTCCAAAAAGCCTTCCCTGAGGAAACCCTTATTTCCTCTTTTCCCACTCTTTTCTGCCTCATTTTGATTAGATCACTTCATGTACCATGGCCCATCACCCTAGCCTCACAGCATTTAGGGACGCATCTTTAATATATTTATTTATATCAATGTCTAGACAGTAGCCTTGTTCTGGGCAGGGGATGTGTCTATTATATCATTGTGGTCACATCCCTTAGCGCTTAGTACAGTGCCCTGAACACCGTAAGCACTCAATAAATACAATTAATTCTTAATTTCTTTCCTTGTTTCTTTCATCTTTCTTTCCTTCCTGTTCTCTTGATTCCTTGGGATTGGCTACCCTATCCAATTTAGCCTTTGTTTCGCTTCTTCATGAGTGTTCCTATCCCATGGAATATGGTTCCTGCCTTTTTTCATCCCCGTCATTCCTTGGTAATTCCTTGAATTTCACTACAGCCCTAATTTACTGTGGATGTTTTTGAGTCGAGTGCTCTTTTCCCATTTACAGGGAGCGTATATCTCCACAATCAATGATACTTCTGGCTGAAATCTTTCTCCCGGGCATGGTAGTCTACATTCTTAAATGCTTTACTGCACATTTTCCTATGGTGTACTGCACATGGAAGTGTACAATACACAAGATTTGGTAGGCACATTCCCTACCAACAATCAGCCTAGTGTCTAGGCAGGGACTGTCTATCTGTTGCCGATTTGTACATTGCAAGCGCTTAGTACAGTGCTCTGCACATAGTAAGAGCTCAATCAATACTATTGAATGAATGAATAGAGCAAAAATGCATTTGATTTTATTATGGCTTCACTTAAGTATTTACTATGTGCCAACCACTATAATACAAGCTGATCAGATTGGACACAGCCCATTTCCCACTGGAATGAACGGTTTTAATCCCCATTTCACACACGTGGTACCTAAGACAAGAACAATTTAAAAAAACCTGCCAAAGATCTGAAAACCGACACATGGTTGAGCTGGAAATACAACCCAATTCTTCTGATTCCCGGGCCTGTGCCTTTCCTTTCCATCTTTCTCGCCTGCCTGCTTGTTTTCTTGCCTGCTTGCTTGGAATCCTCAAATGATTTCCCATGATGCCCTTGTCCTGCCGGTTTTAAAATCGAAATTCCCATGCACGAATGCACGAAATTCTAATGCATGAGTCCCTGAAGCTAAGAGTGTTTTTCCGTGGAAAATGATTGTATTGTAACTTCCCCAGCGATGAATATCATGCCCAACAGATACTAGTAATTGGAGCACTTATTCTGTGGCGAGCACTGTTTAGGGAGCATTTGAGAGTCTACTACAAGTCGCCGATGTGAACTGTGTATGCCAATCACGGGACCAAGGGCAAGTGAAAGTCCAAAAAGGTGAGTAGGTAATAAGTGTTGAACAAATGTCATGAGTGTTACCGTGTGCCTCCGGGATCTTCAAATTCACACTGTCCCCTGCTTTCCACTCGTGAGCTCTCCTGACCAGGCAACGTATGAGAGAAGGGTTGACAGAATGTGATGCCTGTCGGAGACGGGATCAGTGGCACCAGGATATCTGCCGCACTGAAGCCTGAACAACAAGCAGGAACATTGGGAGGCTGATGAAGTAGTGAAGGCAGGACATGAGATAGCAATCTTGGATTAGCGTGGTAGCAGTGTGGCCAAGAAGAAAGGGGAGATTTTAGCGATGCTGTGAGGTCTGACCTCCAGGATGTGGTGAGAAAAATGAATAGTAGTCTGAATGAGGCAGGAGAGGTGAGACTATTGTCAAAGTTAAGGTGCTGTGAGGCAGGGAGGCTGATGGCAAGTCGTGTGGAAATCAAAAAGAGGGGGATGCTTGTGTTGGAGGGTGAAGAGGAAGAGTTCCTTCTTGGACATGTTAAATGTAGGTAGATGTGAGCAAAGATAGGAAGTGCTGTTTTCGAGCAAAGGAGGAGAGGGTAGAGTTAGAGAAGGTGAGGCTAAGATGGAGATGGCCTTCGTGTCGAGACAGAGGAGTTGAATTTTGACTAAATGGTGCCATTCGTAATTGCTAGTCATGTATAATGACTACCTTTTCAAGGAGGAGCCCCAGGACGTTGACCCCAGGCAGGTGCTGAGAATCAGGCCAGATATGGCCGGTAATTACAGCCTCCCATGCCATACCATTTTGCTGTTAGATCCCCTCACTAGAGCCACTCATAACACCCACACAGTATCACTCAGGGTATAAAGCTGTTAGTAGAAACCCTGGTTGGGGCGGGTCTTCTTGCGACAGACTGTCAAGTCCCCCTCTCAAGGAGAGAAAGCATGACCTTTCTGCAGAGCAGGCACAGTCAGTCTAATGCCCATAGGTTTAGCACTCCTCTTGCTTCCGCTTCCAACATTTCTCCTTTTGAAACATGGCTCGCCACACCAACTGATCCCCACGCCATGAGTGGTTGAAATTGAAAAGTAAACTAACATTTTCCGTGCATGGAGAGAGTATTCCCTGCAGAAGAGGCTCTAGGGAGCTGAAGGAAGAGGATGTTAAAACAAGTGAGTGGTCAAGTCCGTTCTGCTGCCAAGATAGAGGGTCCTTCCTGTTAGTGAGAATTCTAAAGAGAAAACACAGATGAATTAGGATCAGAAAGTCCAGCAACATCGTCCAATAAATTCCCAACCACGACCTTTCTGATCTCAGAGTGAGACAAGGAACAGCAAAGCCACATGAATAAACAGTGAACACATGAGATACTCTCTCAAACGAACATATATGATGGACATTACTGCCAGCTCAGGCCCATGCACTAAGGGCTCGAGGGAAAGTCCCAAAACCTGGACTCTTTCTCCAGCATCACTTCCTGCTCTGACTAAAGCATCCCTGTCAGTGATCACTCTCACCTAGACCATCTACAGAGTTGGGGTCGCTGGTCCCTTTCGTTGAGATCTGTTTGATCCTCAATGCCTCTGCTCCCCACCTCAAAGCCGCAACACTTTCCTGGCACTCTGACTGGTCCTCCCGCTCCTGAAACCCTTATTGCCAGTACTTTTTTCTGGGTGTAGTTGCTGGTGGATGGATGCTCAATTGGGCTTTGCCCCTCATCCCTTCTTTCCCTGTCCGTGTGGCCCCGTCCGTGTGGTGTTCTATCTGAAGCTGTTACTCCTGAGTTTGGATCGTCTGGCTAAACGGGGTGGCTCTACTCTCTGGAGAGCAATAGATAGTCCACCCGGGGCCTGGGCTCTTCAGGGAAATGCTGATCATTTCTTGAGCGTCCTCAAAATGTGATCTGGAAAGTCCTTAAATGAAGTAGAAATGTTCCCTCTCTGTGTATGCAGACGTGGCAGGAACGAGAAATGAATGGAATGGACCTAGGGCCAGGTTTATATCTGCGAGGGCCTCCTCATGACGTGTGAACTCCCCTCCCCACCTCTTCCTCCTTTAGTCATTGTTTCAGTCCGTAATCCAGGCTTAAATTCTCAGAGGTGAAACACATGCTTTTTCATCCCATGTAGCAAAAGGACACTCTACCGCATCAAATCTGAATTGTGAAAGAGCTGCTAAGATTGGTTGATCTGGGAGCTTTAATCAGTGGCCATATTCAGGTCACTCATTCACTTCTATGATAAGACCCCAGGAGGAGAGTCAGGGAAATTCTGTGGTGCTAGGAAAGCAATGTGTAAGAAGAAACATTCAACAGAACTCTCAACAGAGGCATGTTCCATCCAGGATATTGAAACCATAGTAATTCTTGGGAGCTAAATATGTGTGGAACCCTGTGCTCAAGTGAACACGATATCCTCTTTCTACTATCCGAGTTGTTTTGCTTCCCATTTCTATGTATCCCAGAATTTCTGTAGACCCCTATAGCCGGAGAAAGGTTGCCCGCTAGTCACTTGGTAGGAAAATCTACTGAGATGCATTTGGGAGAGAAAGAAAAAGAGCGGGAGAGAGAGAGAGAGAGAGAAAGAGAGAGAGTAATTGGTGAGAGACAGGGAGCGATAGAGCACACACAGGGAAAGAGAGCAAGGGGATAGAGATGGAAAGAGGAAAGAGAGAGGCAGAGAGAAAGAGACAGTGATGTCAAAGAGAGTTCAAAGAGTGATCGATTCCAATCTACAAGAACATTCTAGAGGATCCTTTCAGTGCTGGAGACCAAGAGTCACAGAACTTCACCTTCTTCGTTGATAGGAGAGATAAGGGATTAAATAAGAAAAGGGTAATGAGGGTTTTCTGAGGAGTGAAAGAAGCTGAAAGGCTGAGAGAATGTAATCTAGAAGGAATAGAATCTAGTAGGAAAGACCCAAGCGAACCATTTTGAAGCAAGTCGTATGCATGGAGTAACCATTTTTTTATTTTCTTTCCTTTCTCTCTTTCTCTTTCTTTCTTCTTTCCTTCTCTTTCATACTTTCCCTTTTCTTTCTCTCTTTCCCTCTTTCTTACTTTCTAACTTTCTTTCTTTTCCTTCTTGCTTGCTTACTGTCTTTCTCCTTTTCTTCCTAATTCTTTTTCTTACTTCCTTTCTTTCCAAGCCAGTTCTAACTCAAGTCACACTTCACAAGACAGCTCACACTGAACAGACTGGGAAATGTTTAACCAAAACTACAAGTGGGGCAGGTTTAGGATTTTGGGGTTCAGGGCCAACACAAAATGGTGTTCTTTCGTGATTGTGATGGGAACTCTAGAGAAGCCCTGCGGGCCTAAGCTCCCTCACTCCCCACCGATGGACAATCAGGTTCCACAGAGACCACCAGGGAGACTGCCAGGCATACCGAGCGCCTTTGCTGGCTCCATAGGTTCGGCCTACTGGCCTGAGGCTCTGCAGTCTCAGGGGAGGTGCACGGAATCTTTACTTCCCATGGGTCCACCCCAGACGGCACAGGAGCCCTCGGAACCTTGGCCCGTCGTGCGTGCTGCTGGCTGCTCTAGCACTTTGGGCCCTCGAGCTGCAGCGGCCTTTCCACGACCTCAGCAATGTCATCCAAGCCCCGTGGAGGCTGTAAAGGAGCCTCCTCGAGTCCTGTGGGCAAAAGCCTGCTAGGCTAGGCTCCTGCTCCGCTCCGGCTTTGGTCCCGTAGCCTAGCGCCACCAAGGACATGATGGCCTTTGGCCATTGCTGCCGCAATGGCACACTCCTGGAGAGAACAAAGAGTCGGTCATAATTCTCTCACTCTCAGGCCTCAGCATGTCACGTGGAACAGTTCCTTTGTGCCCTTCCAAAAAATCCCAAGTATCCCCTGTTGCACATTGACTCCTTGGCCCTTCATTTCTCGGATCGTCCACAAAGAGCACAGAACACTTATATAACTGTGCAATGTTCCTCTGGTGTCCTAAAAAGAAAGAAGACACTAGATTAGTATGTGGCCTATGGACCTGTTGCCCAAGCATACCTTCCTCTAACATGGCTCTCCGTGGGGGTACTCCATTAATCCCCTCTGCACCCGTTTCATTCCAACAGTTAAGAGTTGGGATCCTGAGATTATGTACATTTCCTTCTTGTCAATCAGTGTTTTTGTCCCCTGGGCTTGAAGCTTTGCCCATAGCCCTGGATGGAGGTATGCAACTGGGGTCCTACCATCGACGACTCGGCTCTGGAGGACCTTCCCGAAAAGGGATATAGTGGCTCCGGGCATGGTCCCGTGGAAAACCCGGAAAAGACCTTCTTTGCTCCCTCCCCATCTCGCTTCAAGCCTGTTTTCTGAACTCTCATGTGCAGAACCTCGATGTTCCCCCTCTGGTACTTCTCCAGCTTTGTGATCAGTGCCGGAAGAGTGTGGCTCTGCTGGAAAAGTTGCTCCTAATTCTGCCTATATTTCTGCAGATTCTCCCTTTCATCCTTCTCCAGCCTCTGAAGCTACAGCTTGAGCTCCCCATCCGGGAATCGGTGCATTTTCTCAAACTAAGATATAGGATTCCGCCTCCATTTCTGCGCCTCCACCTGCCGGGAAAGATGTCAGGAGAGTCAATAGGCCATCGGACACATTGAAACTCCCACTAACGGTCAAGAAGGGATGCTCCCGGCCAGGACCAGAACCTCACCTTCACTTTCGCTGAATTGCTTTTTTCTGCAGCTAGCAGTCTGCACCTCCTCAACTTCTGTCCACTGAGGATGAAGAAGCACCTGCAACCTCTCCTGAAATGCACAGTGGCCGTCGATGAACTTGAACTAGATCTCGGGCACGCTCAGAATATGTATGTGCTGCTTTGGGGTTTTCTCACCTAGTTCCCGCACCTCGGGAGTAGGATAGGGAGATATCGGTGTTGCACCAGTCAAAGACGTTCAAATTCGACGTTCAACACTTACCTTGGGATGGCCACGGAATAGATAACCTTTCTTGTAATGCTTCGCAGCCTTTTTTATCGGACTCGCTCTGTATTCCCCGTGCTCCGTGGAACAGTACCAGGACACACAGATTGCAGTGTCTCCCTTCTGACAGAACAGCTACAGAGATTGCCGGTGTCTCTCACAGTTTCTCCTCCTCGTGGGTGCTCCACATTAGGTGAGGTCCGAGTTGCTTTGTGAGCACTGCCAGCCTCCCCAGAGGTTGCTTGATTTCTAGGTGTTTCACCTGGCAGTCGCCATGGTACTCAGAGCAGGAGAGGTACAGTTGAACATCACCCAAGCACCTGAGAAGACACAGTCGACAGAAGCTGTGTACACAGCTGATGGTCACGGAGTCAGCTCTTCCTGGAGGCATTTGGCTAGATCCTTGGCAGCCTTGTTGTTCCGCAGAGGGGCCTAGGTCGAACCGGGTTGGAACCAGGCTGTCCATCGCCTGTTGACCTGCTAGTCAGAAGATAGCCAGATAGTTGTTCCTGTCGCAGATCCCAGGAACCATTCAGAGAGAGTGAAGAAAGGAAGTGAAGTTTGTGCCAATGATTTCTCTGGTGTCAGACCCCTGCTATGGGGCTCCTACCTTGGGTTTGCACTCCCCAGATCAAGGAAACTGTATGATAATGGTCCCATTTAGTTGTATCTCCTTTCTCCAGTAATGGAACAAATATGGATCTCTTCCAATCAGATGGTCATTGAGTGGTTAGTCATACCTGTTGACATAACTTGATAAGGACTTTACCCGATTCCTCTCCACTGCCTGAAACACCTCAATAGACAGACCTTCAAAGCCAGATGTTTTATTTTTGGTGAGACAGTGTAAAGCTAATCTAACATCACTTTCCCTGATGAGTGGCTCTAATTCCAAAAGAGCTTCTTCAAATACATCTTGGATATTGCCATCTTTCTGCTATAGGCCCTGTGTGTATAATTTCTGTCTTCTTTTGATTCCACAGGTATCATTTATTATGAGTCCATCTTTGTTTTTGACAAGGCCAACCCGAGGACAAAGTGTTCCCTTAAATTTCCTTAATCTTCTGAAATAGTCATTTTGTCCCATTTTGTTATTGACTTCCATTTCTTTACATATGCTGTCATAATATTCCTGTTTGTCCTTCCTGGCAGACCGCTGAAATTCTAAATTCAGTTCTTTAACCAGGTTCTTTTTTCCTCTGATTTTTGCTTCCTTTCCTTTTTTGACTACTTCCAGAGTTATGTTTCACATCCATTTTGGCTTTTTCTTCTTCCTAATCTTTTGCAGTACTCTGTCATTTTCTTGCTTGATGACATTTTTTAATCTCCCTCCACATATTCTCTGGTTCCTTGCCTGTGAGATTAAGCTCCTCAAATCTGAGATTAAGCACCTCAAGTCTATTTTTTACGTGATATTTAAATACAGGGGGAATATTTGTCAGGTCAAATTTGGGCAGCTGTAAGGCAAGATAGATCTTTATAAGTTTTAGCTTGAGTTTACATATTAGCAGCTCATGATCTGCTCCACAGTCAGCTCCAGGCCATGTTTTTGCTGTCAGAATATAACCCCCCTATCTCTTTCTGCAAATAATACAGCATATTTGATTTCTATATATTCCATTTGGTGAAGTCCATGTGTATAGTCGTCGTTCAGATTGGATATAGAAGGTGTTGGCAATAAAACAGTCATTTGATTCACAGAAATCATTAAGTCGGTCTCCAGCTTGATTCCAATTTCCAAGGCCACATTTTCCAACAACCTTCATTTTCATTCCACTACCAACCTCCAGTGAAAATCAACACATCTTGCTTGCAGCTTTTATCAATTTCTCTCTGCTCTTCAACATAAAACCTATCTATTTCTTCTTGCTCTGCATCTGTTGTTGGGGAATACACCTGAAGTTTTGTCATATTGAATGGTTTCCCTCTGAATCTAACAGATATCAATCGATCATTGACATCATTATATCCAATAATCGACTTAATAATTTTCTCTGTCACAATTCCCGCTACACCATTTCTTATGTTTTTTTAGCATGAGTAGAGTAGTAGATGATGTGTTCATTAGATTTGAAATGCCCAATACCAGTCCATTTCAGTTTGCCTATTCCTAGGGTTTTGATCTTCAATTGGTCCATTTCATTTTTGACTATTTCCAACTTTCCCGGGGTCATACTTCTCACATTCCATGTTCCAACAGTAAGGGTATCTTTACAGCTTCGGGTACTCATTTCTCATATGGCAACATCAGAGACCCGAGGTCTTGAAGGCTTTATTCAGACCACAGCATAAAAAGCCATAATTCTCTGAGACATTGCCTGCTCTGCTCTTCCCCAGTAGCTCTTTGAGTACCTTTAGACCTGAGGGGCTCATTTTCAAGCACTCTCTCTGTAGTCGTTCTGGTATGTGTATCAATAGAGTTTTCTTGGTAAAAATATGGAAGTGGTTTACCACGCCCCCTTCTTCCCTCACAACCCTGAGTCTCTGGTGTTGTCTTTGATAAACATTTTGATTATTTGATCAACTACCTTTGACTCTTTCTCATACCAGTGTAGCCCAGCACACGTGAATCAACTTTGTCTATTGCTTCTGCTTTGACCTTTCCAAAGTAACAAACAGCATCATATAGTCAGATACAATTGATAAAGTTTGATATAACAGTTCTTTACCGATAGTATTTAAGAATCATCCTTAATAATTTAAATAATTACCTCTGATGATATCCCTTTGTCACTTTTCAAATCCTTGGGATGTAAACCTTCCCAGTCCCTTTAAGGAAACATAATTTTGAAGACAAAGATAAAGAAACAACCAGGCCTTTCCCTTACATATGATTGTGTATCACACAGTGACAAACATTCATAGTAATGAGCATAATAATTATGGTATTTGCTAAGCTACTACTTGGATGGATACAAGCAAATCTGGTTGGATACAGTCCCTGTTCCACATAGGGCTCACAGTCTCCATCCCCATTTTACAGATGAGGTAATTAAGGCCCAGGGAGGTGAAGTGACTTATCCAGTGTCACACAGCACATAAATGGTAGAGCCATTTGCTAGGTTATATTAGAAATTGAATACAAAGCTTATATTATTTTAACACTCAACATAATGGAGGTTTCATATTAAATATTACTTTAGCCAAAAGATCAATTTCACAAGCAAAGATTAACGAATGAATCCCATTTTCAGTACATTCAATCGGTAATACTCAACAATTAAATCCCTCTTTTGTGTGCAGCTGTCCCTTTATCAGACTTCTTAAGATTCATAGCTGATGTAAGTTTCTCCCGCTTAATTCTGCTTTAGTTAATTCTTAGAAGCCATGTGGAAGGCTGGGGCTTCAGAGGGACCTTAAGTCCCTTTGTTGAATAAAGGAGATATCCCATTGCTGGGTCCATTTCCCGAGAAATTTGTGCAACCCATTATGCCTGCCATGATTTTAACAAATTCTTTACGTTCTCCTCTATTTCCCATTCATGAAAAATGAAGATCCAATTATTACAAATTTTCCCCTTCAATCATAGTATTACCTCTTATTTCAGAACATTTCTTTACACCAAATTGCCATACTGCCATTTATCCAAAATTATATGAGGAACATTTTATTAAGTATTTTTTTTAATGTTCTCTTTTCCCCTTTACTCTACGTTTTTAGTTCCCTAGTGAATTAATCAAGGCAAATTTCTTCACTTAAACTATCACATTTATAACAGTCGGACATAAGATGAAAGTCAATCCTCCACTTGCTTATACACCTCTTTACCAAATTAACAAACACAACAGAATGTCAATTCTACTCAGTTCTAATACCCGAATCACCACTCCTACAGGCTTCCCTGGCCATGAAAGAGCAATTGAAAAATTATCCTTTCCCAATTACCTATTTTACTGAAGTAGATGAGAATTAACTTTCAAACACTGTGATCCATGCTTCACAAAAAAAGGCTAGTTAACAATTCGTTTGAGGGCTAACTATTCGTTTGAAAGTTACCCATTTGTTGGAGGGAGGCACCTTCCCTTTAAACACAATTTCTCTTTGCTATTTTAAACTGATAGACCCAGCTCCTTAGGATTTTCCTATCTGCACCCATGCCTCAGTTGTAAATTCTCTGCAATGAACTAAAAGAAGGGAAACAGCTTTAAATGGCTAAACCAGCAAGATGACTCTCAACCTTTGGAATTACCCAAACTCAGTCAGGTATTTCTCCTCAAACTGCATAAGACACATTTTCACAACACTTCACAATACTGGACAGTTCATTCAACATAACTCATTTTATGCATACTTTACACAGACAAGCCACCGGAGCCAATCCCTCCTGTCAAATGTTTGTTAGATGGGAAGGACACTGCCTTTCATTCGGGGAGCCCCAAGACACAAGTATCCCACTTCTGACACCAATGATTTCGAGTCCCGAGTGGCCAGCTTGTTACCTGAGGCAGCCAAGGGAATGAGAACCACAACGTAGAAACTGGATATCTAAGTCAAAGATTCACTCTAGCGAGAACGTAACTGAACCCCACCCAACCCAAGCATAAAGTTTTCCTACTGCAAGATAGGTCCCATCCAGAAGACACCTCTTTAACGAGGAAGGCTGGCATGGGGGCCTTCGGGCCCAGGCTGTCCCCATCTTCTCTATGGAGGACAGTGAGAGGCAGCAAGGGTGTAATTTCCCCTCCTCTTATACTATACTTGTGGACCGTAACATCGAGCTTCTTCCGGGTATGCCCTAGTCTATTACTATCATATAGTTTGTTTGGTTTCTGGCATTTGGGATGACCCTGCAGTTTGCTTTCTTCTTCGGTTTTCCTTCTCCGGTTTTTGTCTTTCCTTCTGCAGATCATTTAACCAGGGGCCCCTCCTCCTTGGCACGATGTCATAAATAGAGGGCTGAGTGTCGTGTTTGTTGAGTTAGTTTAGGAAGTTGACTAGGGGTCGAGTTCATGTTAAAAAGGGTTAGTCTCAAAAAGTGGGTCCAGGGGTTGAGTAAATGCCAGAGTCTTTAGTTCAGCCCATTTTCCTTCAACACTTCACCTCGACCTATGCATGAGAGTGACCCTGGATCACTTCCACTGCCCGGGCTGTGAGTAGCCCGGTGGAGGCTACAAGCTTGACCTCTCTTACATAGATGGAACCGACAGAGTGTTGGGTGAATCAATAGCCATAAAAAATGCAACAAAGAAAAATATGTACAATCTTTTGGACGTTGCTTCGATCCTATCTGTCCACCTGGTTGCAATTACAGGAAGCGATATGTTGAAGGGAATTAAGTTTAACGCGTTGTTTAGGCAAGGTACAAACTGCATTTATCAGTGGGTGGAGAAAGTGGTGAGTCCAAGCGGGAAGAAAAGAGCCGAAATGGGACAGGGATTGTGCCCCCTGTGCTTATAATGTAACTAACTCGGTTCTGGGTATAGCACATAGTAAGTGAAAGGAAGAGGTGTGGCCTGGTGGATATAGGGTGGGCTTGGGAGTTGGGAATATCCTGGGTTCTTATCCCTGCTCTGCCACCTGTCTGCAGGGTCAGCTTGGGCACCCAGCATTTTGCTCTTGATGGGTGGGGAGCAGTTACCCCTGCCCCATCCATATTTATTCTTTCAATTCAATCGTATTTACTGAGCGCTGAGTGCAGAGCACTGTATTAAGCACTTGGAAAGTACAATTCGGCAACCAAGAGACAATCCCTGCCACAATAAACTCACAGCCTACACGGGAGGAGACAGAGATCAAAACAAGTAAACAGGCATCAATAGTATCATTTTGAATAGAATTATAGATATATACACATCATTAATAAAAATAAATAGAATTATAATGTTTGGGGTATGGAATTACAGCCTATAGCGTTATAGGTGGGGTGGTCCCACACACCCTCTGGGGTTGGCGATTCGTTGACTCCGTCCTGCCCCGCTCCAGGAGTGGAAGGTCCCGAGCCCGCAGGCCCGGCCACTACCAGCTTGGATCTGGTATGGCAGGTCCGAGTCCCCTGACACTAGGATTCAATAGGGCGAGAGCCAGGGATGGCTCAACTGGGTCCAGACTCTTACAATAATGTTGGTATTTGTTAAGCGCTTACTATGTACACTGTCCTAAGCGCTGAGGTAGATACAGGGTAATCAGGTTGTCCCATGTGAGGCTCACAGTTAATCCCCATTTTACAGATGAGGTAACTGAGGCACAGAGAAGTGAAGTGACCTGCCCACAGTCACACAGCTGACAAGTGGCAGAGCCGGGAGTCGAACTCATGACCTCTGACTCCGAAGCCCAGGCTCTTTCCCACCTGAGAGAACCTGCTTTCAGCCACTGTTTTGAGAAAAATTTTTTCTGTCTCCCTCTTTGGGATCCTCAGAAAGCCCTGAATGGACAGGGAAACCCAGGACAATCAAAAGGGAAACTAATTATGTAAATCCACATCCCAATCCATACAATCTCAGCCCATCCCATGCTGAACTTCATAGACCAGATGCTAGACTGGAGACTCAAACTCCTGTTCAACAATTACCACGCAAGCATCTGGCAATTCCCAACCTCTCAGCAAGCCCAGCACACAGATCACTTCTCCCAGTGAGTCCTCTGCATTCAGACACCGATCCTGCCTGGCCAAGCCACTGGGCTGGAGAAACAATTTCATGTTAAAACCCCATGATCCTGGTGTCTGCATCCCCCAGCTTCTCACTGAGCCCAGCAAAATGTGGCCTAGAGGAAAGAGTACCGCGCTGCAAGTTAGAGGTCCTGGGTTCTAATCCACATGGCTGTTGTGTGTCCTTGGTCAAGTCACTTGACTTCGAGAAGCAGCGCAGCTTAGTGGTAAGAGCACAGGCTTGGGAGTCAGAGGACATTCTAATTATTATTGTTATTGCTATTACTATATCCTGTCTCCCAGTGAAACCTCCCCAGTAGACCCCAACCCTGAAACCACCACTTATATAGAGGGATGATTCCATCCTACTTACCCATCTCCATCTCTTGTGCAGACTGGGAGGGCAGCTTGTGGGCAGTCAGACTCTGGCAAGACAGTATTTAGCTGCTTACCTCATCTCCTGCCTCCCTTAGGGAGTGATATGTGTGTGTGTGTGTGTTTGTGTGTGTGTGTATGTGTGTGTGTGTGTGTGTGAATGAATGACTAGCTCAGCACTAATCCGTTCTGACACTAAGACATCTCTGGAAATGCCCAGATTCCCCTCCCTGCTGCCCACCAGCTGTGAGACTTGATGGTTTTTCTCACAACTACTTGCTGTGAATGGACTTGTGGGAGACACCCTGGAGGCAAAATCGGTTTTATTAGCACACTCTACAGGAACCAGTAGACCCAGCTCTACTAAGACCTCAGCTGTCTCTGGAGAGCAGGCTGCCTCTTTCAACATAAATTTCAAATCAAAGCCATTCAAACCCATGACCCATCCAGTTCTGTATTCTGCCCGTATCAACCCTAGGGAAATGCAATAGTTAATTTATGTATATTTGTATATATAAAAAACAATAGTTAATTTACATATATATATAGAGAGAGAGAGACAGGGAGAGATAAATAGATATATTATCCCTGCACTCAAGAGAAAATATGGAGAAGCAGCATCTTCTAGTGGAAAGAGCATGAGCCTGGGAGTCAGAGAACCTGGGTTCTAATCTTGGCTCCACCTTTCATTTGTTGTGTGACCTGGGGCAAGTCACTTGACTTCTCTGGGCCTCAGTTACCTCATCTGTAAAATGGGGATTAATACTGTGAGCCCCACGTGGGATAACTTGATTCCCCTGTCTCTACCCCAGCGCTTAGAACAGTGCTCTGCACATAGTAAGAGCTTAACAGATACCGACATTATTACCTCAGTATAGAGTACAGAGCCTGGCAAATAGTAAGTGCTTAAGAAATACCATAAAATACATAAAAATGGGTTTCCAATGTAGAAAGGGGGAAAAACATTACAAGAGACACAGGAAAGTTTTAGGGTTGTGGCTCTAGTCCTGCACCCTCTGGATCCATATGTCTGGGGGGGAAGACAACCGATATCACCTTCCTGTGCTCCCAAATAACTCTCCCTAATAATAATAATAACAATAATGGTATTTAAAGTGCTTACTATGTGCCAATCACTGTTCTAAACACTGGGGTAGATAAAAAGTCATCAGGTTGTCCCACGTGGGTCTCACAGTCTTAATCCCCATTTTATAGATGAGGTAACTGAGGCAGAGAAGTTAAGTGTCTTTCCCTACGTCACACAGCTGACAAGTGACGGAACAGGGATTAGAACCCATGACCTCTGATTCCCAAGTCCATGCTCTTTCCACTGAGCCATGCTGGGTTCACAAATGATATAATTCACAGCCTCCCCTTTTTGTAGAAGAAAGAAATATTCCAAATTTGTTATTTGGACAAAAATATCAAATCAGAAACTTTGGTATCCTTTGCCATGGAGGATGAACTTTATTCACAGCAACAGCAAGGGTGAGAAATGAGTAGTAAACATTAGCAAATGAGAATAACCATGGCCTAGTGGATAGAGCATGAGTTTGGGAGTCAGAAGGCCTGGGGTTCTAATCCTGGCTCTGCCACTTGTCTACTGTGAAACTTGGGCAAGCCACTCAAATTTCTCTGTATCTCAATTTCCTCATCTGAAACATGGGGACTAAGATTATGAGCTAAATGTGGAACATGAACTCTGTGTTCAACCTGATTAGGCTGTATCTACTCCAACATATAGTACAGTATCTGGCATAAAGCAAATAACATTAAAAAACAAAGAAACAACAAACGAATTTGAACACGCGAATCCTGGACTAAACATGGTCAGTCCCTTATAAGGTCCTCAATTTGGTCTAAGGGTTCCCCACTCGTCCTTTAGCTTTCCCTCCTGGTGCCTGTTTCTATTCAGAACAAGAACAGCAAGCTAGGGCCCAATCTTAGGTCTGTTCTGAAGTCAGGGCCAAGCAGAAGAGACCCTCACTTTCTGTCTGCTCGACTATTTAACCTTTCTTCTGACCGATTCTTCTGCCCAGTTCCTCCCTTGGAATTGACTGAGGTTCAGCTGATAGTACGGAGGTGACTGAGTTACTCCTTGAGTAAGTGCCACACATCTGCATGATTGACAGTTCATAAAATGATATTATAGGAGAAGGGATCACTCATCTGAGTGATTGACAGTTCATAAAATGATATTATAGGAGGAGGGATCCCACTTCTGAGTGTTTGACAGCTCATGAGCTGATGTCACCCGAGGACAGACAACACCTCTGAGTGATGGCAGCTTCCTTCCCTCCTTTCCACCAAGGATCCCTGCTCCCAGCAGGGTTAAAGCTGCTCCCCTACACAAATAGACATCTCCAGTGCTGTTGGGAAATGCACCATGGTAACCCTGAAGAAGCAGCATGGCCTAGGGAAAAGAACATGGGTGTGGGGGTCAGATGACCTGGGCTTTATTCCCAGCTCCACTCCTTGCCTGCTGTGTGATCTTGGAAAAGTCACTTTAACGTCTCCATTCCTGTTATCTCATCTATGAAATAAGGATTAAGACTGTGAGCCCCAAGTGGGACATGGACCGTGACCAACCTGCTTAGCTTGTATCTACCACAATGCTTAATACAATGCCTGGAAGATAGTAAGCGCTTACTAAATACCATAAAAACCCCTCCCGCTTCCCTCCTGCCACCGACAGGCCCTTTCCCCAGAATGCTCCATTCGCACCAGGGCCAGGATAAAAGCTGCCCTCGCATGCTCGCAAAAACCTCCATCCCCAGCAAGATTCTGAGCCTTTTTTGCACAGACCACACTGCTGAGAGATTGAAAAATCATGAGGAGGAACCTATCCCTGAAGGATTGATGGTTTGTGAACTGATGTCTTGTTAGCAGGAGCCACACTTCAGAGAAAAAGTTTTCAAGTCAGAAATATGATTCACAGCTCAAGTAAAGTGTTCACCTCTTAACAAAAGGCCCTGCAGTTCACACTGTCTGCCTTATCATTCCTCTTTGGACTGTAAACTCGTGGGCAGGGAACATAACTATAAATTCTAGTCTATTGTACTCTCCTAAGAGCTTAGTACAGTTCTTCACACAGTAGATTGAATCCTTCTCTTCTGGAAAGGCTCAATAGTACTTTTTTCAAATTTGAATGTGTGTCGTAGTAGTAGCAATAATTGCATATAGTGTATACCTATTATGTATAGAGTCTTGTACTAAGATCTTGGGAGAATCCAGTGGAATTAGAAGATCCGGTACCTGCCTTCAAGAAGCTTACACTCAAAAAGTATTGAGCTCGCGCTGTATGCAGAGCATTGTACTATGCACTTAGGATAGGACAGTAATGTTGGAAGATGTGATCTTTTTGCTTGAGAACCTTTACAGTCTAATGGGGATATAGGGATTTTACAGTCTAAGTTTTATTCCAGGAAGGGAATGGAACCATTGGGATGCAGGGAAAATCCTGGTTCCTCCATGTCTGTTTGGGGCAACTGAGGACCAGTGAAGGCAACACCCAAGTTGGCAATACCAGAAGACGCTTCTTTATCCTGCCTGCATGCTGTTCTCCCAAATAATAATAATAATAACAGTAGTGGTATTTGTTAAGTGCTTACTATGCACCAGGCACTGTGCTAAGTGCTGGGATGGATGCAAACAAATCGAGTTGGACACAGTCCCTGTCCCACGTGGGACTCACAATCTCAATCGCTAAAGATGAGGTAACTGAGGCACAGAGAAGTGAAGTGACTTGCCTAAGGTCACACAGCAGGCACGAATCCTTATCCATTCCAAGGACCTGGCCATTTGGAAAAGAGATACAGGAACCTGGAGAAAGGAGGACAAGATGGAGGAGGGAAGTAGTGGAGTATCCACTGTCCTTGGTGAGCACTTTGAAGCCAATCTATTTATGATTCCAGAGAAATTCAGAGATCAAACTATATGGGAATGAACAGTGAGGGACACAGGCAGATGCCTCTGGGGAATCTCTGTTCTGTTTGCTTCCCCTGATCCACCTGGAATTTCTCGTGGAGTGACAGGAGGGGAGAAAATTCCATCTCTGGGGCTTGAGATGCCATCGGAATTGGAAATGGGAGATTCCTCTTTCAGAAACAGTCTCATCCTCTGGTTACTCTGAATCCATAAGAACGGACTGAAGGCCGAGAAGGTAAATGTCAAAACCAAGTGTCTGCTGACCAACTTGGGGGAATTTTCTCTCCCCTTGAGCAAACTGTTTATCGTGACTGCATCCCTCCCACAGAGGAGGACATAGAGGGTGACGAGGGCGATAACCCTCTTGGCCGCTCTGACCTTGGACATCTCCTTGGGGGAGCGTCCTGGCCCATGGAGGTGGCGGACCTGCCGGTGGTGTCTATACAGGACAAACACCATGTAGCTGCTGGCCACACTCATGATTCCCATGAAGAAGAGATCCTGCAGAGAAAGCACAGTTGCATTGACCAAGGTGATTCCTGCAGTGACACTGACAGAAGAACAGTAATTCAGAAGTACTGTATTTCTGGTGCTGTTCAGCAGGCCTGAAATGTATATGAGTGCAGTGACATCGATCAGGAGATTGAGGACCCAGGAGAGGAGGCAGGAGGGGATGATGCACTTGGGAAGTTTGGATTTGACTCCTGCCCATCGGGAGGTGCTGGGGCTGATGGTGATGGCATGGAAGATGCTCAGGAGGCAGATGTGCAAAGGGAGAGAGCATGAGCCAGTCGGTGAAAATAAAAGAGGATTTTACACCCCACAGCATCCAAGAAATTTCTCCACCCTCAAGCTGACATGATCCCCGGGATTCCCCTGGTGAGGAGCATCAGGGTGTTGGCCAAAGCTAAGTGGGTAAGGATCAGTTCTGAGGAGCTGGGCATTTGATTGGTGGAAATCATACGGACAGATACCAGGAGGGGAAACACATTTCCTGAGGCTCCAATGCCCATCTTTAACAGAATCAGGGTCACAGACAAGATTTTTCTGGTATCCATTCTCTGAAATCTCAGTCAGGATCAGCAGAAGCCATTTGCAGAACAGCCTAGAGAGAAGGAAAAGTAGAGAAGGTAGAGAGATTCGTTTGAACACATGATTACTATCAGGACCCATATTCCTGAAGCAAAATTATTGGCAGGTTTAGCACATATTTAAAAAAGATTAATGGATGCCATCCAAAAATCAGGAAACAGGGATTTCCCTACTCAGTCAGACCAGTCAATAAAGTATATTTATTGAGCACTTACTGTGTGTAGAGCATTCTACTAAGCACCTGGAAAAAACAATACAATAAAAGTGGTGAGCACTTTGACTGCCCTTAATCACCTTACAGTCTAGCAGGAGAGATGGAAATTCAAATGAATTACGGATTTGTACAGAAGTACTGGGCTAAGAGTGGGTGAACATCAAGTGCTTAAAGGGTTCAGAAGTAAGTGCTTACAGTATTCAGGAGAAAGGGGGAGTGGGGGAAATAAGGGCTTAACTGCGGAAGGCCTCTTGGAGGAAGTGTGACAATAAGGCTTTGAAATTGGGAAGTTGTAGACTATCATAAATGAAGGGGGAGGGAGTTGGAGGGTATGGACAAGAGGTCGTTGGCAACATAGATAAGATTGATGTAGAATGAGTTGGCTGGCATTGGAGGGATGAAGTCTAGATATTTGGCTTTCAGTAGGAAATGGAAAGATGGGAGGAGGAAAACTGAATGGGGGCTTTTAAACCCCACCACTGGTCTATGCAGTCCAAGATTCTGATTGACAGGTAATAATCTTGTGGTAAACACTGAGAAAGTGGACATATTGGAAATCGCTGCTAAGAGAATGAACCATCTAACGTCCGTAACGTTCTTTCCAGGAATGCGATATGAACTGCTTGTCCAATAATGTTTCTCAACCCCCTTTGAACATTTATTTTCTGTCAATGTATAAATAAAAGCAGGAAGGGTTGAAATGATGAGTGAACAGATAAGAATTAGCATTCACACTAAAAGAAGATTACTCTCAGGATATTTCCGAGGAAATGAGGTAGTGGAAAGCAATCTCTTCCTGAAGCAGCGTGGCTCAGTGGAAAGAGCACAGGCTTGGGAGTCAGAGGACGTAGGTTCTAATCCTGGCTCTGCCACTTGTCTTCTGTGTGACCTTGGACAAGCCACTTCACTTCTCTGTGCCTCAGTTACCACATTTGTAAAATAGGGATTAAAACTGTGAGTCCCACATGGGACAACCTGATTACCCTGTATCTACCCCAGCGTTTATGTCAGTACTTGGCACATAGTAAGCACTTTACCAATACCATAATTATTATTTTCATTAGTATTAGGTGCAAGTTTACACCTCTAGGCCTCCAGCCAGTAGCCTAGGAATTGTTAATGTCGGGCATTAGCAGCTGTTAATGCTGCAGTTCTTTATGAGATTGGAGGCTCACCTAGGCCTCTACCACCCATGAGACAGAGCCTGGAATGGCCTGACTCCACACTTCTATCAGTTAATCATTAGTATTATGTGAGCACCTACTGTGTGCAGAACACTGAACTAAGCTCTTGAGAGTGTACCTTAGAAGCAAATGATACAATCCTTTCCCTGAAAGAGCTTACAGTCTGACTGCAGGGGCAACCAGAGCTGGGAGAGACCCAGGAATCCTTAATCTGATTCAGTCAGTCAGTTGTATTTATTAAGCGCTTACTGTGTGCTGAGAACTGTGCTAATGGCTTGGGAGAGTATATAACAAGAAACGGACACAGTCCCTGCCCACAGTGAGCTTACAATCTAGAGGTCCCCATCTGACGGCAGCCCCTATCTCCACAGTTTCCCTCTGGCAGCATCCCCCTCATCCATGTTGAGAGCTTCCAGAAAAGCTCAAAAGGGACCAGGTAGTTCAGGGTCGTTGGGAAGAGGATCAATTCCCAATGAGGGAATGAAGCAAACACACAATGCAAAGAAGCAGAGTGGTCTAGTGGACAAAATATGGGCCTGGAAATCAGAAGGACCTGGGTTCTAACCCCAACTCTTCTGCTTGTCTGCTGTGTGACTTTGACCAAGTTATTAACCTCTCTGGGCCTTAGTTACCTCATCTGTAATATGGAGAGTATGGCTGTGAGCCCCATGTGGGATATGGACTGTGTCCAGCTTGCTTATGTTGTGTCTAATGCAGCTTTTAGAACACTGCCTAGCTCATTGAAAGCACTTAACAAATACCACAAAAAAAAATATAAATAAGTCAAACCATCTTGTCCAAACCCAGACCTGGCCAAGAAAAAAATTGGTCTTCACTGGTCTGAAGAAAAAAATTATTCTGTTTAAACTCAAGATCTCAGTGTCCACAACTCCCAACTTCTCCCTGCCCGAGCACACAGAACCCGTCTCCCAGTGAATTTTCCCTATTAGACCCCAACCCTGGAATCGCCCCAGCAGAGCCCTGTCCTCTCCCCCACCCTTCAGGCTCGCATCTCCTCCTGCCCCCAGGATGTCTCCACCTGGATGTCAGCCCGCCACCTAAAACTCAACATGAGCAAGACTGAGCTCCTCATCTTCCCTCCCAAACCCGGTCCTCTCCCAGACTTCCCTATCACCGTGGATGGCACGACCATCCTTCCCGTCTCTCAGGCCCGCAATCTCGGTGTTATCCTTGACTCGTCTCTCTCGTTCACCCCACACATCCTATCTGTTACCAAGACCTGCTGGTTTCACCTTTACAATATCGCCAAGATCCGCCCTTTCCTCTCCACCCAAACGGCTACCTTACTGCTATGGGCTCTCGTTATATCCCAGCTAGACTACTGTGTCAGCCTTCTCTCTGATCTCCCTTCCTCCTCTCTCACTCCACTCCAGTCTATTCTTCACTCCGCTGCCCGGATCATCTTCCTGCAGAAACGATCTGGGTATGTCACTCCTCTTCTTAAACAACTCCAGTGGTTGCCTATCAACCTCCGCTCCAAACAAAAACTCCTCACTCTAGGCTTCAAGGCTCTCCATCACCTTGCCCCTTCCTACCTCTCCTCCCTTCTCTCTTTCTACCACCCACCCCGCACGCTCCGCTCCTCTGCCACCCACCTCCTCACCATCCCTCGGTCGCGCCTATCCCGCCGTCGACCCCTGGGCCACGTCTTCCTGCGGTCCTGGAATGCCCTCCCTCCTCACCTCCACCAAACTGATTCTCTTCCCCTCTTCAAAACCCTACTTAAAACTCACCTCCTCCAAGAGGCCTTCCCAGACTGAGCTGCTCTTCTCCCTCTACTCCCTCTACACCCCCCCCCTTCACCTCTCCGCAGCTTAACCCTCTTTTCCCCCCATTTCCCTCTGCTCCTCCCCCTCTCCCTTCCCATCCCCTCAGCACTGTACTCGTCCGCTCAACTGTATATATTTTCATTACCCTATTTATTTTGTTAATGAAATGTACATCGCCTTGATTCTATTTAGTTGCCATTGCTTTTACGAGATGTTCCTCCCCTTGACTCTATTTGTTGCCATTGTTCTTGTCTGTCTCCCCTGATTAGACTGTAAACCCGTCAAACGGCAGGGACTGTCTCTATCTGTTGCCGACTTGTTCATTCCAAGCGCTTAGTGTAGTGCTCTGCACATAGTAAGCGCTCAATAAATACTATTGAATAAGAGATGCCTGCAACCTGCTCACCCGTCTTCATCACCAGAGATGGTGGGCAGGGCAGGTTACAGGCAGTCAGACTCTGGCAGGACAAGGCTGAGGCACCATTTATCAGCCACTTTTCCTCACCTCTCCCCTCCTTCAGGGAGTGATTATTGTGTGTGTGTCTGAGTAAGTGAATTGCTGAGCATTAATCTACTCTGATGCTCCAACTTGGACATCTCTGCAAATGTACAGATTCCCCTCCCTGCTACTTAAGGGATTTGTCGAGCCCAGAACTTATCCCCATTGGTTATTTCTAATTTACCTGTCAGGAAACAGCCTTAGAGAAGCTGCTTCCTAAAGCCCCAGGTACATCCGAGATCCCATCCACAGACCAGTTGTCTTGTTTGCTTGTATGACATTCTCATATCCCTCATCTTGCCTTGTAAGTTCTTTCTCTGACTCCCATCTTGCACTCTTCCCTTTCATGGGTGGAATCAGTTGGAATAAAATGCATTTCATGAGAAGCAGCATGGCCTAATGGCAAGAGCATGGGCTTGGGAGTCAGAGGATGTGTCCTGGCTCCACCACTTGTCTGCTATGTCACCTTAGGCAAATCACTTAACTTCTCTATGTCCCCATTCCTTCAACTGTAAAAAGGGGACTAAGGCTGTGAGCCCCATTTGGGTCAGAGATGTGCCCAACCTGATTACCTTGTATCCACCCTGGGGCTTAGACAAAGACTTAACATATACTATTATTGTTAATTAATTATCATTATTAATTGTTATTCAATTTTCCATTGCTCTCCACTGCCCCAGTGGGAGTTCATCTGTAACATGGATGCAGTTTGAGGGTATCTTCTCCACCAGTTCCAGGAAACTTTTTCTAAATGCTCAATCCTCCTAATGGTCAGAAAGTGCTTCTCGGTGTCTATCTCAACTTCCTCTTACTGCAACTGATTGTGGCTATATCCACCACCATTAGCATCCTCAACAAGTATGTTTATTAGCTATCAAAGAGTGTAGCCATCACATGGTTCCTTTAAATATCCTGCAGCCCTTGTAGGGTCAGAGTATTGGACTAGATTGACCACTGTAGTGACCCAGTAATGGATGGATGGATCACTGAGCTTAGCTGCTAATAACAGGATGAAGTATTGGGTTAACCTTGTGAAAGCTTTGGGAAAATGGCTAATCCCCAAACATTACAACTTCAGGTTCTATCCCATCTCTTTGGTCAATTGACTGAGTGCCTAAAATGTGGAGGATGCTGCACTAACAATGGAGAGAACAAATGAAGATCAAGATATGATCCTGTCCATAAGAAGATTGCAATCCATTAGGTGAGACAATCCTAAAATAATTTACAAATAGGAGGAGGAAGTACTCCCCCCTCTTCATCCTAGGCCCCTCCAACATAATCATCACCTCTCATTGGTTGAAATGGTCTCAGCTTGCTCTGTGGCCTTCCTTGGTCTGAGCTGCTGCATGGAGTCCCTGATAAGAAGTCTCAGACTAGCCAGCGATCCTAAAGCTGTCTGTCCCTCCCTACAAAGTGGATGCTCTTTGTGGGCAGGGAATGTTCTACTTCTTTGTTTTGTACTTCCCAAGTGCTTATAATAATAATAATGATAATATTAATGATGGTATTTGTTAAGTGCTTACTTTGGGCCAGACACTGTTCTAAGCACTGGAGTGAATACAAGAAAATTGGTTTGGACACAGTCCCTGTTCCACTTAGGGCTCCCAGTTTCAATCTCGATTTTACAGATGAGTTAACTGAAGCACAGAGAAAAGATGAGACTCACCCAAGGTCACACAACAGAAAAGCAGCATAGTGGGAATTAGAACCCATGACCCTCTGACTCCCAGGCCTGTGATCTATTCACTAGGCCTTGCTGTTTCATAATTATTGTGGTATTTGTTAAGCACTTACTGTGTTCCAGACGTCGAACTAAACACTGGGGAAATACAAGCAAATCAGGTTGAACACAGTTCCTACCCCACGTGGGGCTCACAGTCTTAGTCCCCATTTTACAGATGAGGTATCTGAGGTGCACAGAAAAGATGAGACTTGCCCAAGGTCACACAACAGACAAGCAGCATAGTCAGAATTAGAACCCATGACCTTCTGACTCCCAGACTCATGTTCTAGACATTACACCATGCTAGTACAGTACACTGCATCCAGAAGGTGTCCAATAAATGCCACTACCACTACTAAATGACCCTAGATAGGAATTACTCATCCTAGAAGTCTGAGGCTCATTGGATCCTGTCTACCAACTGAATTGGTAGCAGTATTGCTTAATGGATAAAGCACAAGCCTGGGAGTCAGAAGATCATGGGTTCTAATCCTAGCTCTGCCACTTGTCTGTTGTGTGGCCACTTCAATTCACTCTGCCTCATTTACCTCATCTGTAAAGTGGGAATTAAGACCATGAACCCCATGTGGGACAGAGACTGTGTCCAACCCGATTTACATGTATCCACCCCAGTGCTTAGTACAGTGCCTGGCACTTAATAAGCACTTAACAAGTGCCACAGTTATTATTACTATCACTAATTGTACTCTCTCAAGCACTTAATACCTAGACTCTTCACAAAGTGTTAGATAAATATCCTTGATTAATTGATGTCAGGGAGTAGCTCTCGGCCACTCCATTCCATCTCAAATACATTTCAGGTAAGGACTTAATCCTTTATACATTTATTATTGACAATGACACCAATAATTTAGGACTTCCTATGTTATAGGAGTTTTAGGAGATGCAGGTTTAAGAGATCAAGCACTCTTTCCCACTTGGTGCTTTCAATCTACTTCTAACCATCTGTCTTATTCAGTAGCACACCACATTCATGCCCCCCTTTTTCCAAAATAGGCCTAGATGGAGCCTGTGCCCTCCGCATTTCCCTCCTCTTCACCTCCTTACCTCGCTGTCTGAATTGGCTCCCAGGTGGCTTAAGGGCTTACGGGTGAGGTCGGTTGAGTTGGAACCACATGGAGAGAGAACATGGCAGATAGAGTGAGGATAAGGGGACATAAGGAGAGTAAATAAGTCTTACCCCCAACTCCAGACTCCGAGAGCCAACTTTCCTCTCCTTTGCAGCTGTCCCAGAGTTCTAAGCCCCCAGTCTTTCAGGTGAAAGAGGGAGACCTCAGACAGGACAGAACAAGGATAAGAATCCAGTACACCAAAGATAAGTTGAAGTTACAGGGAGGATGTGGTGCCCTCAAGGATGAGAACAGCTGGCACCTGAATTATGGGCAGAATAGCAGAGTGTGGGGGCTGGAGCAGGGCAGGTCAGGGGTGGATTAATGGGAAGAACACGGGCCTGGGAGTCAGAAGGACCTGGGTTCTAAGGACCTGATTTCTAATCCAGACTCTGCCGCATATCTACTGTATGACCTTGGGCAAATCACTTCACTTCCTCTGTGCCTTAGTTCCTTCATCAGTAAAATGGGGATAAAGACTGTTGAGTCCCATATAGGTGTTTAGAACAGTGCTTGGCTCCTAACAAGTACCATGATTATCATTTTTATTATTATTATAACAAATTGGTCTGAAGGCATCTGGAGGCTTTTCTCTGGTAGAGGGAGTCACAATTAGAAGATTCTCCATGCTCTTTATTCATCATGCCTGGGAGACAAAGAGAACACCCCAGATGGCAAGGCTCAGCATGGCTTGGAAATAATAAATGAAGGAACCAGCAGTACCAGCCATTTAATTTAAATATCTTCCCTCTCTTTACAGCAAGCTCAATTTGGACTTTTTTCCAAGTTCTTCACTTAGCTTCGCTTAGTGGCAAGAACACGGCCTTGGGAGTCAGGGGTCGCAGGTTCTAATCCCGGCTCTGCCACTTGCATGCTATGTGACTTTGGGCAAATGTCTTAACTTCTCTGTGCCTCAGTTACCTCATCTGTAAAATGGAGATTGACTGTGAGTCCCATGTAGGACAACCTGATGACTTTGTATCTTTATCACCCTATTTATTTTGTTTATTTTGTTTAATGAGATGTACATCACCCTGATTCTATTTAGTTGCCATTGTTTTTATATGTTCTTCCCCTTGACTCTATTTATTGCCACTGTTCTTGTCTGCCTGTCTCCCCCGATTAGACTGTAAGCCCATCAAGCGGCAGGGACTGTCTCTATCTGTTGCCGACTTGTACTTTCCAAGCGCCTAGTACAGTGCTTTGCACATAGTAAACACTCAATAAATACTATTGAATGAATGAATGAATGTATCTCCCCCACTCCCTAGAACAGTGCTTTGCACATAGTAAATACTTAACAAACATCATCATTGCTTTATTATTATTATTATTTCATTCAATCCATCAGTTTTACTTAATAAGCACTGACTGAGTACTAGATACTGTGCTGAACACTTGGGAGAATACCTCCACACTATAACCCACATTCCTTGTCCTCAAGGATTTTACCCTCTACTAGGTGCATTATTAATAATTAAATGTTTAGCTGCTATTTAGGTGTTTTGGAGGCTACATTTTGTTGAAACAAGTACAGTCAATGTAAACTTGAAGTAGATCAGGTGGCTGTCCAGAATATACTCTCTTTCCTCTGTGACCGCTATGATCTGTATATCCTCTAGGTCCTTCTATCTCACTCTGATCTGGCTGGGGAGTTACCAGTCATACATCACTGCTGAGAGGGAACAATCCTTGAGCTTCTCATCATTTCATGAAGGATCAACATAGCTCCTCTTCTTGACAGACTTCCCACCAAGCCCAACCATTTGTGATCGTCATATTGATCCTTTCTTTAGTTGTTTTATTTGTTCAGTGTTTTGTTTTTGGTTTTTTTGGTTCTTCCTGCCATCTGTCAAAGGGTCATTTGATGTCATGACAATTTCCTCTTCCTTGAACAGCAGTGAAAAGATGGGATGTTTTTCACTTCACAGCAACCTGATCGCCACTCCAAACACTGTTATACTCCAATTGCATCCTCTCTGATGATCTCTTTCTGCTTTACCAGTTAGCCATGCAGCTTTTCTATTTGATAATTCAATTTTTGGCTGATGGGATTTTTGCTCTCTTGAACACTTTTACCCGAGCCTCTAGTAAAGTGATCTAAAACAGTCTCTCCGTTTTGTGTAGCAAGTAATTTTGTTTTTTTGCTATTTCTAAATGGATCACTCTCTAATAGTAGTAGTCACAGTAGCAGGAGCAGCACGGCTTAGTGGAGAGACCATGGGCCTGGGAGTCAGAAGGACCTGGGTTTTAATCCCAGCTCTGCCACATGTCTGCTGTGTCACCTTGGCAGTCACTTCACTTCTCTGGGCCTCAGTTACCTTGTTGTTAAAATGGGGATTAAGAGTGTGAGCTCCATGTGGGGCTGGGCCTGTGGCCTACTTGATTAATTTTTATCTAACCCAGCACTTAGAAGAGTTCTTGGAACATAGTAAGAGCTTCACAGGCACCATAATCATTATTAGCAGCCTCAGTAGCATTTTTGTGAGGCACACCTGGTGCTCTTCATTGTACTAAACTTTGGGAAAGTCTGGAATAAAGAGGTTACCTGTGCCCTGACCACAGGGAGTTTACAGTCTAACGGGAGAGGTGAACACAAACACATGAAGTGAAGACACTGTGACCATAATCCTGAACAAAAATATTTCTTTGTGAGTTTCAAGCAGGATTAGTTGTTCCATAAAATAGTCTTTATTCTATCAAGCACCCTTAACTCACTTCTCTATTGAATTATTTAGTCTGTCTTTGAGAGTGTAATTGAATTCCTTCACTGTTACTATAGCACAATATTTTTATACAGTGTTTTTATTTTTACAAAGTGCTTTTCAACCCTTGTCTCACTTTCACCCTCACATCTTCCCTTGTGGGGGTGGATGCTGGGGCAGAGGGATAAAGAGATGGTATTATTCCTATTTTGCAGGTGAGAAAACTGAGGCCCAGAATAGTAGTAACGGTACTGTATGCCCAATAGGCATGCTACCAGTACTAAACATTTAGAGAAGCAGCATGGCTTAGTGGCAGGAGCACGGGCTTGGAAGTCAGAGGTTGTGAGTTCTAATCCTGTATCTTCCACTTATCAGCTGTGTGACTTTGGGCAAATCACTTAACTTCTCTGTGCTTCATTTACCTCTTATGTAAAATGGGGATTAAGACTATGAGCCCCACTTGGAACAACTTGATTACCTTGTATCTACCCCAGCGCTTAGAGCAGTGCTTGGCACATGGTAAGCACTTAACAAATACCATCATTATCATTATTACTTAGGAAGGCGAGAATAAAGAAGAGGGATGTACCCTACCCAGAAGAGAAGCAGCTTGGCTTAGTGGATAGAGCATGGTTCTGGGAGTCAGGAGGAGCTGGGTTATAATCCCTGCTCTGCCACATTCTGCTGTATGATCTTGGGGAAATCACTTCGCTTCTCTGGGCCACAGTTACCTTATCTGTAAAATGGAGATTAAGAGTGTGAGCCCCAAGTGGGACTTGTGTCCAATCTGATTAACTTCTATCTACCTCAGTGCTTGAGAACAGTGCTTGGCACATAGTAAGCGCTTAAGAAGTTCCATAATTATTAGTATTATTATTATGATTAAGAAGCTTCCAGTCTGATGGGGGAGAGAATCATAAAATTGTTTAAAACTGAAGTGGTTAAAATAAATGATTGAGTTTGCTTAAATTCCATCCTAGGACGTAGTACAGTGTCTGGAACATAGTAAGTGCTTAACAAATAATGCAGTTATTATTTTTACTATTATTATTATATTTTTATTATTACATGAATTACAGCAAGTTCATAAATGACAGCGTTGACTGAAGCAATGGTAGGGCTCAGGGTCCCAGAAAGTCTTCAGGGAAAGTTTGTTGTTTCCAGTCCTGAACAAACATTTAATTTTGTCGGGTCTAGCTTGGGGAGCACCATGCAGTCAAAGGGATCTGGCCCTCTCATTTCTGACCAGAGCTGCTCATGGCCCAAACCTCGGCCCCTCCAACCAAAAAGCCCTCTCCCTCCCGGGTCCTCAAGGGGATCTTAATCTAAGATTGTGAGAGGGGAGAGAGGACAGGCAAGAGACACATTAGGAACGATGAAACTATTAAAAAAAGGAAGGAAAGGGAGAGGGAGAGAAGTCCATACTTAACTCTGATGCCTGGATCATTTTTCTACAAAAACATTCGTGACATGTCACCACCTTCTCCTCAAAAGACTCCAGCTCCATCCACCTCGGATCAAAAGAACAACAACTCCTCACCATTGGCTTTAAAGCACTCCATCACCTTACCTCCTCCTACCTCACCCCTCTTCTCTCCTTCTACAATCCAGCCCACACACTTTGCTCTTCTAGTGCTAACCCTTTCAGTGTGCCTCGAGCTCACCTGTTTCACTGCCTACCCCACGCCCACATCCTGCCTCTGGCGTGGAATGCCTTCCCTCCTCAATCCAACAGAGAATTACTCTTCTCCCTTCAAAGTCTTATTGAAGGCACATCTCCTCCAAGAGGCCTTCCCAGACTAAGCCCCACTTTTCCTCATCTCCACTCCCTTCTGCATCACACTGACTTGCTCCCTTTGCTTTTCCCCCCTTCCAGGCCCACAGCACCTTTGTACGTGTCATTAATTTTATTTATTTGTACTGATGTCGGTAGCCTCCCATCTAGATGGTAAACTCACTGTGGGCAGGGACTTTTATCACCATTTATCATTGTACTGTACTTTCCCAAGTGCTTAGTTCAGTGCTTTGCACATAGTAAGGGCTCAATAAATACGACTGACTGAATGAATGAATGAATGAATGAATAGTGGAACTGGAATTAGAACCTACGACCTTCTGCCTCCCAGGCCCATGCTCTATCAACTACGCCATCCTGTTTCCCTGATCAAGAGGAGTTCACAGTCTCTCTGAGTCTCGGTTCCCTCATATTTAAAGTAGGGACTATGGCTGTGAGCTCTGTGAGGGGCAGGGACTTTGCCCAACCTGATTATCTTATATCTGCCCGACTGCTTAAAACAGTGTTTGATATATATTAACTGCTTAAGACCTACCATTAAAAAATCCTATCTCCCCCTCCCAGTCAGGAACCTTCCTAGTGTACCCCAAGATTAAAGAAGGAGAAGGAAGCATAGCATAGTGGGAAACATACAGGACTTGAATTCAGGAGACCGTGATTTAGTCACAGCTCTAACCATGTTGTGTGATTAAGGGCAATAACTTAACCTCTCTGTGCCTCAGTTTCCTCATGAGTAAAGTACGGAGAAGATTGCTGCCCTCCCTGTCCCTTAGATTGAGAGCCCTGTTTGGGACGGGGATTGTGTCCGATCTGAAAAGCTTCTATCTACTCCTGTGATTTTTAAAACGTAAGTGCTTAATAAATGTCATCACTGTTATTATCATTAGTGTTAGCATCATCTTTATAACTGTTTTCATTGTTATCATTGTTGTTATGGTTGTTCTTGCTGGGAATTTAAGAAAAGCACAGAGAAAGTTGATAGCTCAGATCTTCAAAATGGGCACGTCATTGAGGGATACTGAGAGCTTGATCAATAGATCACTTAAATTATATTTGGATCCCAAAATTGCCTCCTGTTTCTTCACCTTCAGATGTAATTCAAGGATTCCACCCTGTGACAACTAAATTAATGGCAACTAATTACCATAAAGACCTATGGATTCTGTGATCCCAGGCTGATGGACAGCAAAAGTCCGGATTTGAGTGTCAGAGCTGATTAATACAAAGTGAGTCACTCATTCAAACACACGCACACATACACACACATAGGTCACTCCCTAAGGGAGGGGAGAGATGAGGAAAGCAGCTGATAAATGCTGCCTCAGCCTCATCCTCGTCCTTGTTCAGCAAACTGTCCTCCCAGCCAGCCGCAGAGCTGGGGACAGGTGAGTAGGACAGAGGAACTTCTCACCTCTCTTCTCTTTCTTTCATCTTCAGGGACCAAACATATAATGTATAGTGGGGCAGGATGTGAGTGCTGGGGTTGAGATTCTTTGGAATGATTGGGCTGGGAAATGGTGAGAGTAGAACAGGGGATTGGAACTTGGGTTTTGCCTGGGATTAAAGAGTGCAGATATAACTTGGCTTCACGGACTCCGTCCTCTGCTGGTTCTCCTCTTATCTTTCTGGCCATTCATTCTCGAGCTCCTTCGGGGGGTCCCCCTCCCTCTCCCATCCTCTACCTGTACCGGTTCCTCAAGGGTCAGTTCTTGGCCCTCTTCTGTTCTCCATATACACTCACTCCCTTGGTGAACTCATTCGCTCCCATGGCTTCAACTATCATCTCTATGCAGATGAGACCCAAATCTACATCTCCTCCTCTCTTCTCTCCCCTTCCCTTCAGGATGGTAATTCCTCCTGCCTCCAGGACATCTCCACCTGGATGTCTGCCCGCCACTTAAAACTCAACATGTTCAAAACTGAGCTCCTTATCTTCCCTCCCAAGCCCTGTCCTTTTCCTGACTTCCTTCCTTCCCGAACATCCTTCCTGTCTCTCAAGCCTGCAACCTTGGTGTCATCCTCAGCTCTCTCATTCCCCCAACACATCCACTCCATCACCAGTGCCTGCCAGTCTCACCTTTACAACATTGCCAAGATCTGCCCTTTCCTCTCCTCCAAACGGCTATCTTACTGATACAGGCTCTCATAATATCCCGGCTGGATTATTGTCTCAGCCTACTCTCTGATCTCCCTTCCTCCTGCCTCTCCCTGCTCCAGTCTATTTTTCATTCCGCTGCCCGGATCATCTTCCAGCAGAAGGGGTCTGGGCATGTCACTCCCCTTCTTAAAATCCCCCAGTGGTTGCCTATCAACCTCCGCACGAAACAAAAACTTCTCACTCTGGGCTTCAGGGCTCTCCATCACCCTGCCCCCTCCTACCTCTCCTTCCTTCTCTCTTTCTACTGCCCACCCCGCACGCTCCGCTCCTCTGCCGCCCACCTCCTCACCATCCCTCGGTCTCGCCTATCCCGCTGTCGACGCCTGGGCCACGTCCTCCCGCAGTCCTGGAATGTCCTCCCTCCTCACCCCCGCCAAACTAACTCTCTTCCTTACTTCAAAGCCCTAATGAGAGCTCACCTCCTCCAAGAGGCCTTCCTAGACTGAGCTTTCCCTTTTCCCTCTGCTCCCTCTACTCCCTCTCTGCTCCCCCCTGCCCTCTACTCCCTCCCCTTTCCCCCCTTCACCTCCCCTCAGCTAACCCCCTTTCCCTCTGCTCCTCCTCCCTCCCTTCCCCTCCCCTCAGCACTGTGCTCATTTGCATATATTTTTATTATCCTATTTATTTTGTTAATGAGGTGTACATCTCCTTGATTCTATTTATCGTGATTATGTTGACTTGTTATTGTGAGTTTGTCTCCCCCGATTAGACTGTAAGCCCGTCATTGGGCAGGAATTGTCTCTATCTGTTGCCAAATTGTACATTTCAAGCTCTAGGCACAGTGCTCTGCACACAGCAAGCGCTCAATAAATACTATTGAATAAATGAATGAATGAATGAATGAATGAATGAATTTCATTCAATCCAGCAAGCAGTCTTACTCACTAGGGGCTGACTGAGTGCTAGGCACCATGCTGAGCACCTGGAAGAGCACCACCATACTATCACCCGCATTCCCTGTCCTCGAGGAACTTACTTCTAATGGGTGCATTGTTATTATGAATTGAACGTATAGGTTGTGTTCAGGCATTTTGGAGGCTACATTTTGAGGCGACGAGTGCATAGGCAGTGTAGGTTTGAAGCAAATCAAGAGACAGTCCAGGAAATACTCCCTTTCCCCTGTTAATGTTAAGATCTGTGAATCCTCTCGGTTCTTCTACCTCACTCTAATCGGGCTGAGGAGATGTCAGCCATATATCGCTGCTGAGAGGAACAGTCCTTGAGCTTCGGATCATTCCAGAAAGGATTACTGTAGCTCCTCTTCTCCATAGCTCTTCTATCAAGCCCAACCATTTGTGATTTTCATACTGATCCTTTATTTATTAATGTTTTTAATCCTCTTTGCCATCAGCCATTGGGCTATTTGGTGTCGTGACAATCTACTCTTCCTTGAACAGAGGCGAGAAGGCAGAACATTTTCCACTTTAGAGCAATCAGATCACCACTCTACACACTGCTACTCTCTGATTGAATCTTCTCTGATGACTTATTTTTTCTTTGACAGTTAGCCAGGCAGCATTTCAATTTGATGTCAGTTATGGGTTGATTGGATTTTTGCTCTCTGGCACAGTTTTATTCACGCTTCTAGTCTTGTCTCATGCTATTGAGTCATCTTTAACCCATAGCAACTCCATGAACACATCTCTCCCAGAATGCCCCATCTCCATCTTTAATTGTTCTGGAAGGTGTATCCATAGAGTTTTCTTGGTAAAAATACAGAAGTGGTTTACCATTGCCTCCTTCCGTGTGGTAAACCTGAGTCTCCACTCCCGACTTTCTCCCAGAACACTGCTGCCCAACACAGGTGAGTTTTGACTTGTAGCAGATTGTCTCCCAATCACTAGCCACTGCCCAAATTAGGAATGGAATGGGTATGCCTCTGCTTGACTCTCCCTCCCAAAGTCGAAGCGGGTAGAGTTCTGGGAAATCTCCAGGTGTGACCCTGAGAGGTTAAGCCTCTGGTAGATTGATCTAAAACAGTCTCTCCTTTTCATGTAGCAAGCAATTTGGTTTTGAGCTATTTCTAAATGGATCACTCTCTCATAGCAGTAGCCACAGTAGTTGGGGCATCATGGTTTAATGGATAGAGCATGGGCCTGGGAGTTAGAAGGATTTGTGTTCTGATCCTGGCTCCTCCGCATGTCTTCTGTGTGGTACCTTGGGCAAGCCATTTAAATATCTGGGCCTCATCTGTCATATTGAGATTAAGCAAGTGAGCCCCATGTGGGACAGGAACTGTGTCCAACTAGATTAACTTGTATCTGCCACAGTGCTTAGAACAGTGATTGGCACATTGCAAGAGCTTTGCAAGTGTCATAGTCATTATTAGCAGCAGGAGTATCATTTTTGAGAGGCATACTTGGTGATCTTCATAGCAATAGGCTTTGGGAAAGTACAGAATATAGAGGCTACCTGTACCCTGACCACAAGGGGCTTTCAGTCTAACAGGGGAGATAATAATAATAATGTTGGTATTTGTTAAGCACTTATTATGTGCAGAGCACTGTTCTAAGTGCTGAGGTAAATACAGAGTAATCAGGTTGTCCCACGTGAGGCTCACAGTCTTAATCCCCATTTTGCAGATGAGGGAACTGAGGCACAGGGAAGTGACTTGCCCTGCTCTTCTCCCTCTACTCCCTCTACCCCCCCCTTCACCTCTCCGCAGCTTAACCCTCTTTTCCCCCCATTTCCCTCTGCTCCTCCCCCCTCCTTTCCCATCCCCTCCGCACTGTACTCGTCTGCTCAACTGTATATATTTTCATTACCCTATTTATTTTGTTAATGAAATGTACATCGCCTTGATTCTATTTAGTTGCCATTGTTCTTACGAGATGTTCTTCCCCTTTACTCCATTTATTGCCATTGTTCTTGTCTGTCTGTCTGTCTCCCCTGATTAGACTGTAAACCCGTCAAACGGCAGGGACTGTCTCTATCTGTTGCTGACTTGTTCATTCCAAGCGCTTAGTACAGTGTTCTGCACATAGTAAGCGCTCAAGAAATACTATTGAATGAATGAATGAAAGTTTGCTTGTTTGTGTGTCTTCCCACTGTCCCTTTTAACCCTCCCCATTCCTCAGATCAGGTACCTTTGAATGAAGTCTCACGACATTTCTGCTGAGAATCCCAGAGAATGGATGCCACCGAGATAATTTATGGCATCCTGCTTCTGCTACAGATCATTAATGGCATCAAGAGGAATGTCTTCCTCCTCCTGGTTTATGCTCATGGGGTCTACACCAGCCACAAAATGTACCCTTTACACTAGAATGTCCTGCCGCTAGTCTTGGCCAATCTCAACTGTTTTACAGCTGACCCCTAGCTCACATCCTGCCTCTCGCCTGGAACGCCCTCCCTCCTCTAATCTGACAACCACTCTCCCCCACTTCAGAACCTTTTTGAAGGCACATCTCCTTCAATAGGCCTTCCCAGACTAAGCCCCACTTTTCCTCATCCCCCACTACCTGACTTGCTCCCTGTGCTCTTCACCCCTCCCAGTCCCAAAGGACTTATGTACATATCTGAAATTTTATTTATCCCTTTACATTTCCCCACTCCTAGCCCCAAAGAAATTATGTATGTAACTGTAATTTTATTTATTTGTACCTCCCTGACTTTAGAGTGAGAGCTTTTTGTGGTCAAGGAATGTCACTGTTTATTGTTGTATTGTACTTTCCCAAGAGCTTAGTGCAGTGTTCTTCACATAGTAAGTTCTCAATAAATACAACTGACTGGTATGAATGAATTATTGGTCCATCACATGTGATGGAACAGATGATGTAATTAAAATGGAGTGGTGTGGGGAGGAGAGGCAGCATGGCATAGTGCATAGTGCATAGAACACAAGCCTGGGAGTCAGAAGGTCATGGGTTCTAATCTTGGCTCTGCCACTTGTCTGCTGTGAGGCCTTGGGCTAGCCACTTCAATTCTCTGTGCTTCAGCTTTATCATCTGAAAAATGGGTATTGAGACTGCGAGCCCCATGTGGGACAGGAGCTGTGTTCAAACCAATTTGCTTGTATGCACACCAGTGCTTAATACAGTGCCTGGCACACAATAAGTGCATAAACAAACACTATTCATATTATTTTTATTATATTGAACGATGGTGGGAAAGACCACACTGAGTCTTAGGGGGAGAGAGAAGCAGGACACTTGATGGTTATGACTCACATTTACATCTCAGCAGGCAGCAATGGGAAGACAGATGAGTCTTTACTCACAGGGCCTGGAGAAGAAAATGGGATCCAAAGCCAAGAGATGGGGAAAGAGACTGTGAAAAAATGCCCCAAAGGTCTGGGTCAGGTATGGGTTAAGGTAGTGGGACTAGTGAGGAAAGTCAAACCCCCTTCCCAAATTCCTTGAGCACAAGGACTATATTTCCTACTTCTATTGTCCACACCCAAATGCTTATTACAGTGCTCTGCAGGCCATAGATATTCAATTATTACCATTTCTTGAAATTTTATCTCAATATATTGTAAACTGTTAAAAGGCAGGCATCATGTCAAATGCGATTGAATGAATGAATATCTTATAACTTCATCATACTCCCTCGAGCACCTGTGTGCTTGGAGATGACTTTCTATTGCAATGGGAATTGATGTTCTGGTAAAGAGGCAGCAAGGCCTAGTGGGAAGACCTCATGCCTGGGAGATAGAAGACCTGGGTTCTAATCCCAGATCCACCACATGCCAGCTCTATGACCATTGGGGAAATCACTTAATTACTATGAGTCAGTTATCTCATATGTGAAATTGGGATTAAGACTCTGAGCCCCTTGTGGGACAGGGACTATGTTCAAATTGACTAACGTATCCAATCCAGAGCTGTGAAGAGTTCCAGCTATATAGTAAACTCCTAACAAATATTTTAAAAACAGAACAAAACAAAAACACCTGAAGTCTTTGAAGCTGTCCCTATTGAACTCCTTGAGGCTAGGAAACTGTATGAGGGCTTGCCACAACTCTCAGAGCTTTCCCCAACTGAACTAATACAAATAAAATGTGAAGCAGTGTTTCCAAGTGGAAAAAGCACGGGAGTCAGAGGACCTGAGTCCTAATTCCGGCTCCACCATTTGTCTGCCATGTGACCTTGGGGAAGTCACCGAGCTTCTTTTTGTCATAATTGCCCCATTTGTAAAACTATTGTTAAATCCTGCTCCCTGCAGCTGAGACTATGATCTCAATGTTGGGCAATGACTTTGTCCAGTGAGACAATCTGTTGTCTGCCCCAGGACTTAGAACAGTGCTTGACATGCAATAGGTACCCTAAAAAGCTCTATCTCTCTTCACAGTCAGAAGCCTCAGTAGCTAGTATACCACTAGATTACAGAGGGAGGAGGGAGAATAATTTAGTGGGAAGAATCCAGGCCTGGAAATCAGGAGACCAGCATTCTAGTAATGGCCCTTCCCCTGTTGTGTGATCAAGGGCTAACAAAATATGCTCTCTGCAGCTCAGTTTCCTCATCCTAGAAAGAGGATCCCTGTCCTCTTTCCCTCTTAGACTGATTATGATGTGAAAATTATGGTTTTTGTTATTATTGAGGTTGTAACTGTGAATATAAGGAAATCCCAGAGCAAGTCATTAGCTCAGATGGTCAGAATGGGAACATTATTGACTGATACCTGTGGCAAAAGATAGATCACAAAAATTGTATTTTGGTCCCCAAATTGCTTCCTGTTTTTTCAGTTTCTGATGCTTCTCAATGACTCCACCCTCTGACAACACGAGAAACAACAGCTAGTATAAAGATCTCTGGGTTGTTCAGTCCCCAGCTAATGGGCTGCAGAGGAGAAGATCCCTGTCATCCTTTTCTCTTAGACTGTGAGCCCCATGTGGAACAGGGACTGTTTCCCATCTGAAAAGCTTATATCCAGTCCAGTGATTTGTAGAAAAGAAGTGCCTAATAAAAGTCATCATTATTGTCATTGTTATTGTTATCATTATTGGAGGTGTTGCTGCAGTTGTTCCTGGTGGAAATTTAAAGAAAGCACAGAGAAAATCAGTTGCTGAGATCTTCATAATGGGCATATTACTCAGTGATACTGGAGACAAAGGATGAATTGCACAACTTGTATTTGGTTCCTCAAATTGCTTCCCATCCTTTCACCTGCTGATGTCACTTAGTTATCGTTAATTGAGTTGTCATAGGGTGGAATCTCTAATTAGTGTTAGGATCTCTGAGTTCCTTGATCCCAGGCTGAGGGCCACTAGTGGTCCTGGTCTGGGTGTAAGAGCCGATTAATGCTAATTGAGTTATTCATTCACCCACACGCCCTAATTACTTCCTGAAGGAGGGGAGAGATGAGGAAAGCAGTTGATAAATGCTGCTTCAGCCTTATCCTGCCAGTCTGGTGACCTGCCCTCCCAGGTAACCGGAGAGCCAAGAACAGGTTAGTAGGATGTGGATACTGGGCTGGATGTGCAAGCTGGGCTTGGTGCTCTTTTGGAATGACTGGGATTGGGGGATGATGAGAGTTGAACAGAGGACTGGATCTCGGTTTTTGGCTGGGTTGTAGAGTGCAGACCTAACTGCGCTGCTGAGTTCCTAACTTGCTAAGTCATAGTTGTGAATATTTTCCTTCAACTGACGGGAGATTCCTGCTTATGGGAGTTGTTTGGAAGCAATATCTTATGGCTCCGTTCAATCTTTTAATAAATCTATCAAGCCATAGTACTGACTGAGCTCTGCTTCTTTGCAGTCTAAATGCTGGAACAGTATAAAACTTAACAGATAACATCCTTTCTCTCAACCACTCTCTCCTTCTTTACTTCTGCTCCCTCCACATCACATCTAGTTGGGCCAAATCATAGCCCTCACGGTTTGTAGGTGGCCACGGTCACCTGATCTCTAATGATGTTGCCCAGATGTGTATCGTCACTGCAGTGAGGTTGGTGACCAGAATCTGGACCTCACGAATTCGGTGACTGCACAGTCAGGTCAAACCATTAACAGTAATAGGCATAGTATTTATTAGAGGTTTACTATGTGAGTTCCACTGTATTAAATGCTGTGAAAGAATACACAAGAAGCAGTATGGCTTAGTGGAAAGAATCCGGGCTTGAGAGTCAGAGGTTGTGGGTTCTAATCCAGGCTCTGCCACTCATCAGCTGTGTGACTTTGGGCAAGTCACTTAACATCTCTGTGCTTCAGTTCCCTCATCTGTAAAATGAGAATTAAGACTGTGAGCCCCACATGAGACAACACGATTACCTTGTAGCTACCGCAGCACTTAGAACAATGTTTGGCAGAGAGTAAGCACTTAACAAATATTATTATTATTATTATCATATGCTCATGTCTCCCCTACCAAAAAAAATCTGTCTCTTGACCCTACAGATTCCTCCAGTTTTCACTCCATCTTCCTCTTACCATTCTTCCCCAAACTCCTTGAGTGAATTGCCTTCACCCACTGTCTCAATTTCTCTCCTCCAATTCTCTCCTTGCCCCTCTCCAGTATGGCTTCCGTCCCCTTTCCTCCATAGAAACCGCCCCTCCAGGATCATCAATGATCTCTTTCTTGCCAACTCCAGTGGCCTCTAGCCCATCCTAGTCCATTGCCACCTCTCAGCTGCCTTTGACACTGTGGACCACCCTCTTCACCTGGAAACTTTATCCAACCTTGAGGTCACTGACTCTGTCGTCTCCTGGTTCTCCTCTTAGCTCTCCGGCTGTTCATTCTGAGTCTTCTTCGTGGGCTCCTCCTCTGCTTCCCATCCCCTAACTGTGGGGGTCCCCCAAGGTTCAGTTCTGGGTCCCCTCTCTGCTCCATCTACACCCACTCCCTTGGAGAACTCATTTGCTCCCGTGGCTCAACTACCACCTCTATGCAGATGATACATCTCCTCTCCGGATCTCTCTCCCTATCTCCAGTCTCGCATTTCCTCCTGCCTTCAAGACAGCTCTACATGGATGTCCTCTCATCGTCTCAAGTTGAACACGTCCAAAACAAAACTCCTTATCTTCCCACCCAAACCCTCTCCTATTCTGATTTTCCCATCCTGTAGATGGCACCACTATCCTTTCTGTCTCACAAGTCCATAACATTGACGTTATCCTTGACTCCTCTCTTTCATTTCACCCACATATTCAATCCATCACTAGCTCTTGTCAGTCCCATCTTCACAACATCACTAAAATCTGCCCCTTCCAAACTGCTACCACATTAATGCAAACACTTATCTTATCCCACTTGCATTACTGTATCAGTCCCCTTGCTGACCTCCCATCCTCATGACTCTTCCCACTCAAGTCCATATTTCACTCTGCTACCTGGATCATTCTTTTACAGAAACTTTCAAGACAAGGGATCCTCCTTAAAAAAACTCCAGTGGTTGCCCATAAAACAAAAAGTCCTCCCACTGGCTATAAAGCACTCCACCACCTTGTCCCCTCCCATATCACCTGGCTACTCTCCTTCTGCAAACCAGCCCAAACACTTCACTTTCTAATGCTAACCTTCTCACTGTACCTCGATCTTGCCTATCTAGCTGCCAATCCCTAGCCCAAATCTTGTCTCTGCCTTGGAACACCCTTCCTCCTCAAATACAACAGACAGTTACCCTCCTACCCTTCAAAGCCTTATTGAAGGCACATCTCCAAGACGCCTTCCCAAACAAAGGCCCCCCCACCCCGTTTCCTCTTCTTCCACTCCCTTCTGCATCACCCTGACTTGCTTCCTATGTTTTTACCCCGCCCCAGCTCCCCATTACTTATGTACATATCTGTAATTCTTTTATTTACATTCTCTGTCTCTCCCACTCTAGACTGTAAGCTTGTTGTGGGCAGGGAATGAATCTGTTTATTGTTGTGTTGTACTCTTCTGAGACCTTAGTACAGTGCTCTGCACATGGTTATTGCTCAATGAATGTGATTGAACGACTGAATGAATGAACACTAGTCTTTGGAGCCGCTGCAGGTCTTTGCTGCCCACGTCTGCTCACTATTGATCCAGATGACCACTGGGTACATCCAACTCCTGAAATTCCTTGAGCAGTTCTTCAGTCAGAATCCTCAACCCCAGGCACTGGCAAGCAGATCTAGGTCTAGAAACCCGACCTTCTCATCCTCTGAGCTGGGTTCTTCTCCTTGAACAAATAGCAGGACACCTTGTCCCATTACCAGTGGCTTTTAATCAGCCACAATATTTGGTAAATATTTTGTGGGTCTAGAGTAGAATCCCTTCTGTCGTTAGTTTGACAACAGGGTAGGTTACATGAATACTGCTGGAACAAATGTGGGATTTGTAGGTTTTTACAGTTTGGTATCAGGTTCAGTGAATACAGACAAATGGATTGTGCCCTGAGCTAATTGTCTTTCTGTGTCCTGCTGTGTGCAGAGTGTATGTGTCTCTGAATATGTATGTCTCTGAGTGTGTGTGTGTGTGAGAGAGAGAGAGAGACTTCCCACTGCATCTTCTAATCCTCCCTTTCCCCCAGTCCAGATTCCTTTAAATGAAGTCTCACTAAGTTCCTTGTGTGAATCCCAGAGAATGGATGCCAGTGAGATATCATATGGTGTCCTAATTCTGCTACAGATCATTATTGGCATCTCGAGAAATGTCTTCCTTCTCCTGATTTATGCTCATGTGATCATCACCAGCCACAAGATGAACCCATTAGATTTGATTCTTGCGCATCTGGCCTTGGCCAACAGCCTCATCCTTCTGTCTCTTGGCATCCCAGAGACCACATCAGCTTGGGGGCTGAGAAACCTCCTGGATGCTATTGGATGTAAAATCCTCTTCTACTTCTACCGAGTGGGCTGGGGCCTTACCATCTGCACCTTACCATCTGCCTCCTGAGCATCTTCCAGGCTGTCACCATCAGCCCCGGCACTGCCCAGTGGGCAGGAGCTAAAGCCAAATTACCCAGAAGCATCCTCCCCTCCTGCCTCTTCTCTTGGGTCCTCAGTCTACTGACGGATGTGATTACACCAATGTTCACGGAGAGACCGCTAAATCTCATGAATATTCAAATAACATTTATTTTCAAATATTGCTCCTCGAACAAACCAGTTAAAGTCACCACCTTGATCAATGTAGTGGTCCTCTCCCTGCGGGATCTGTTCTACATGGGGCTCATGAGCATGTCCAGCAGCTACATGGTGCTTCTCCTGCACAGACACCACCGTCAGGTCCAGCACCTCCACGGATCTCGTTCCTCACCCAGGGTGATGCCCGAGGTCCAGGCAGCCAAGTGTGTGGTAGCCTTGGTTTCCCTCTACCTTCTACTTTATGGGCAAGAGATAGTCATGTTGAGTGTTTTAATCAACATGAGGAAAAAATCTGCTCACCTGGTGAATTCTTTCAAGGTGTTATCCATTACCTTCTCGGTCATCAGTCCATTTCTGATCATTCACAATAACCAGAGGGTGAGAATGTTTGGGAGAGGGACATCTCCCATTTCCAACTCTGATTCCTCACCAGCTCCTAAGGAAGTTGCATGAACTTGGTGGATGTTCCATATTGACATCAATAGGAAGGAGACAGGACCAAGAGGTGAGATTTGGAGAGACATGGAGCCCCCTTCACCCCTGATGGGGCCAGGCACTCACTGCCCAAGCTTTCCTGATCATGGGGAATGATTCGATTGGACAAGAGGGGTTGGGGGTGGAGGGGGGCCTGGCCTTGGTCAGGGAAGGGGCAAGTGTTTCCTGGTAGTGGGTCAGCTGCCTCTCAGCCCTGAGTGAGCTCTGATCTTGGGGAACATGGGTCTTCTTAGGACATCCAGTCCAATTCCAGAGGCTCTTGTCCCCAGGTTCCACTCTTTTACAAAGACCATTACATTTTTGGTCCACCAGGCCTGACAGAACAGGTGATGGAACTTAAATGGAGTGGTGTGAGTAAAGGAGATGGTGAGAACAACCACTCAGGAACCATGGGGGAGAGAAAAGCAGGACCCTCAATGGCTGTGACTCTGTTACACCTCAGCAGGAGCAAGGCAAAGGCAGATGGGTCTTCACTCACAGGGGCTGGATGATAGAATGGGATCCAAAGCACTGAGATTGACAAAGGCACAGGGACAAGAAGCGCTAAAGATCGGGGTCAGACATGGCATATGGTTGCAGGACTAGTGAGGGAAGTAAGTTAGGCACTTTTTCCACAGTCCTTGAGGACAAGGACCATATTTCCTACCTCCACTGCCTTCACCCAATTGCTTAGTACAGTGGCCTACAGGCAGTATGTACCCGAAACATTACCATTCCTTGACATTCTGCCTCACTAAATTGTAACTTGTACAAGTCAGGCATCATAATTTATAGCTCCATTGTACTCCCCCATAAGCATCTGGGCACTTGAACGTGACTTTCTATAGCCAGGGGAATTGATGCTCCGGTAGGAAAGCAACATGGCCTAGTAGAAAGACCACGGGCATGGGAATCAGAAGATCTGGGTTCTAATCCCAGTTCTGTCACTTGTCTTCTGTATGTCCTTGGGCAAGTCACTTAACTTCTTGAGTCATTTAGCTCATCTGTAATATGGGGATTAAGTCTGTGAACTTTATGTGGGGCAGGGACTGTGTCCAACCTGATTAGCTAGTAGAGAACCTAGTAGAGTTCCAGGTCTATAGTAAACCCTTGAAAAATACTGTAAAATAGTAATAATAATAATTAAAAATCCCTCATTGTGGCTCCTCTTGGTGTCCTCCAAGTGACAGGACTTGCTGCAACTATCAACTGTCAGAGCTTTCTCCATCAGAACCAACACAAGCAATGCGGGAAGCAGTGTGGCCAAGTGAAAAGAGCATGCCCGGGCCTGGGATTAAGTGGGCCTGAATACTAATCCTGGCTCTGCCTCTTGTCTGCTGTGTAACATTGGGGAAGTCACTTAGCTTCTCTTTGCCTCAGCTAATTTACCTGTAAAATGGGGGTTAAATCCTACTTCCTGCAGATTAGACTGTGAGCCCTATGTGGAGTAAAGACTTTGTCCAACCTAATTATCCTATATCTGAACAGTGCTTGACACAAGTAGGGGCTTAACAAATACCACAAAAAAACCTATCTCCCTCCCCAGTCAAGAAACTTGCCAGCAAGTGTACCCCTAGAACACAGTGTAACCTAGAGGGGAGAGCCCAAAACTGGAATTTGGGAGACCAGGATTCTAGTCAGGGTTCAATCCCTGTTGTGTGACCAAGGAAGAGAAACTTATTCTCTCTGTGCTTCAGTTTCTTCATTTATTAATAAAGGAGAAGATTCCTGTCATTCCTCCCTCTTAGACTGTGAGCTCCTTGTGTGACAAGGACAGTGTACAATCTGAAAAGTCTGTATCTGTTCCAGTGAATTGTAAAAGTCAGTGATTAATAAAGGGCATCATTAATATTATTAGTTTTGTTTTTTATCATTGTTATTTTTGTAGTTATTCTTTTGTGGTTGTTGTTGTTTCCAGGATTTTAAGGAAAGCATAGAGATAATCAGAATGGGCACATTATTGAGTGATACTGCAGGTAAAGAATAGATTCCTTAATTTGTATTTGCATCCCCAAATTGCTTCCTTTTCCTTCACCTTCTGGTGTCATTGAATGACCAATGCAATTACTGAAAACTAATTAGTGTGGAGACTTTTGGGTTGTTTGGTACCAGGCTGAGATACTGCCCAAGTGTCAGAGATGATTACTCCTCGGCAAGTCTGATCCTCCTTGACCTCTCTGCTGCCTTTGACACTGTCGACCATCCCCTCCTCCTCCATACCTTATCTCACCTTGGCTTCACGGACTCTGTCCTCTCCTGGTTCTCCTCTTACCTCTCTGGCCGATCATTCTCGGTCTCCTACGCTGGAGCCTCCTCCCCCTCCCATCCTTTAACTGTTGGAGTTCCTCAAGGGTCAGTTCTTGGCCCTCTTCTGTTCTCCATTTACACTCACTCCCTCGGTGAACTCATCCGCTCTCACGGCTTTGACTACCATCTCTACGCTGATGACATTCAGATCTACATCTCCGCCCCTGTCCTCTCCCCCTCCCTTCAGGCTCGCATCTCCTCCTGCCTCCGGGACGTCTCCACCTGGATGTCGGCCCGCCACCTAAAACTCAACATGAGCAAGACTGAGCTCCTCATCTTCCCTCCCAAGCCCGGTCCGCTCCCAGATTTCTCCGTCACCGTGGATGGCACGACCATCCTTCCCGTCCCGCAGGCCCGCAATCTCGGTGTCATCCTTGACTCGTCCCTCTCGTTCACCCCACATATCCTATCCGTTAGCAAGACCTGCCGGTTTCACCTCTACAATATCGCCAAGATCCGCCGTTTCCTCTCCACCCAAACGGCTACCTTACTATTACGGGCTCTCGTTATATCCCGGCTAGACTACTGTGTCAGCCTTCTCTCTGACCTCCCTTCCTCCTCTCTCGCCCCGCTCCAGTCTATTCTTCACTCCGCTGCCCGGCTCATCTTCCTGCAGAAACGATCTGGGCATGTCACTCCCCTTCTTAAACAACTCCAGTGGTTGCCTATCGACCTCCGCTCCAAACAAAAACTCCTCACTCTGGGCTTCAAGGCTCTCCATCACCTTGCCCCTTCCTACCTCTCCTCCCTTCTCTCTTTCTACCGCCCACCCCGCACGCTCCGCTCCTCTGCCGCCCACCTCCTCGCCGTCCCTCGGTCTCGCCTATCCCGCCGTCGACCCCTGGGTCACGTCCTCCCGCGGTCCTGGAACGCCCTCCCTCCTCACCTCCACCAAACTGATTCTCTTTCCCTCTTCAAAACCTTACTTAAAAATCACCTCCTCCAAGAGGCCTTCCCAGACTGAGCTCCTCTTCCCCCTCTACTCCCTCTGCCATCCCCCCTTTACCTCTCTGCAGCTAAAGCCTCATTTCCCCTTTTCCCTCTGCTCCTCCCCCTCTCCCTTCCCATCCCCACAGCACTGTACTCGTCCGCTCAACTGTATATATTTTCGTTACCCTATTTATTTTGTTAATGAATTGTACATCGCCTTGATTCTATTTAGTTGCCATTGTTTTTACGAGATGTTCTTCCCCTTGACGCTGTTTAGTGCCATTGTTCTTGTCTGTCCGTCTCCCCCGATTAGACTGTAAGCCCGTCAAACGGCAGGGACTGTCTCTATCTGTTGCCGACTTGTTCATCCCAAGCGCTTAGTACAGTGCTCTGCACATAGTAAGCGCTCAATAAATACTATTGAATGAATGAATGAATGAAAGTCACTTATACACGCAAACACAGCATTCATTCCCTAAGGGAGGAGAGAAATGAGGAAACCAGTTGATAAATGCTGCCTTAGCCTCATCCTGCCAGAATTCAGCAAGTTGTCTGCCCAGCCAACAGGAGAGCGGAGAACAAGTGAGTAGGACAGAGGTACTTCTCTCTCTCTTCTCTTTTCTTTTAGGACCAGAGGCCTGCCCACACATGACGTACAATAGAGCAGGATGTGTGTGTTGGGCTTGGGACTTTTTTGAAATGACTGGACTGGGAGAAGATGAGAGTTGAATAGAGATTCAATCTCAGGTCTCATCTGGGATGAAGAGTGCAGACATAATGGGGAGGGCTGAGTTGTTAACCTACTAAATCTCTGTCGTGTGTTTTTTTTTTTCCTTCCAAAGACCAGAGGCTCCAGAATGTGGGGTGGGTTGGAAGCGACCTCCAAAGGCTCCAAGCAATCAAGTAGACAGGCAATCGATCCAGAGTATTGATTGAATGCCTTTTGTGTGCACCCTAGAATTCAAAAACTCACTGTGGACAAGATCCTTGCTTTCAACCACGCTCTCCATAGTAACATTCCCCCCCCCACCCCAATCCCGATTCAGCCCAATCTTACCCCTCACAATTGGCAGGTGACCACTGTCATTTGATCTCCAAAGATGTCTACTGGGTTCAGGTCATTACTGCAGAGATGGTGTTGACCAGCTGCTGGACCTCACAAATTAGGCGGTAACTGTCATGTCAAATCATTAATGGTAGTAGACATGATAATAGTATATAGTCAATGGTTACTCTGTGAAGATCACTGTACTAAATGCTGGGAAAGAATGTACAGGTGGGAATTAGACACAGAACCCAAACCTTGAGGAGGTCGAAATCTGTGAATATTAATGAAACCATCAATTTATCATATTGATTGAGCACTTACTGTGTACAGAGCAGTGAACTAAGCATGTGGGAGAGCACAAAATAACACACCACTTATGTACATATCTATAATTGTATTTATTTATATTGATGCCTGATTACTCATATTGATGTCTGTCTCCCCACTTCTAGATTGTGAGTTCATTGTGAACAGGGATTGTCTCTCTTTATTGTAGTATCGTATTTTCCAAGCACTTAGTACAGTGCTCTGCCTACTGTATGCACTACATACATGCGATTGAATGAATGAATGAATGAACAATGTAATAGGCACATACCTTGCCCACAAGAGCTTGCAGTCTAGAAGGGGAGACCTATATTAATATATATAAACAAATTACGGAATTGTACATAAGTACCATGGGGCTAAGAGAAGGTGTGAATAAAGGGAGCAAATCAGGGCAACACAGAAGGGAGTGGGAGAAGAGGAAATGAAGGCTTAATCAGGGAAGGCCTGTTAAAGGAGATGTGTCTTCGATAAGGCTTTGAAGGTGGGGAGTGTAATTGTCAGTCAGTTTTGAAGAGGGAGGGTGTTCCAGGCCAGAGGCAAGGAGTGGGTGAGAAGCCGGAGGTGGGATAGGCAGTTGGAGGTACAGTGAGTAGGTTGGCATTAGAGAAGCTAAGTGTCTGGGCAGGATTGTAATAGGAGAGTAGTGAGGTGAAGGTAGGAGGGGGGAAGGTAGTTGTGTTCTTTAAATCCCAAGGTTTCTGTTTGATTTAGTGTGGACTGGGCAACCACTAGAGTTCCTTGAGGAGTGGAGAAAAATGGACTGAAAAGTTTTGTAGAAAAATGATCCGGGCAGCAGGGTGAAGTAGAGACTGGAGTGGGGAGAGAGGTCCGCAACTGGCTGAAACAGTAAACAAGGCAAGATAGGAAAAGTGCTAAGTTAGGGATAAATTGGGGAGGAAACTGGAGGCAGATACATCGGGAACAATGCAACACTAAAATGGCAGAAGGGACCAGGATAAATGTCCCAAATAAAAACCAATTCAGTAGGGCCTATGCCTAGAGAAGTCAAAATTTCATGTTCCTTGTGATTCAGTGTCCAAGAACTACTCAAAGTTGCAGCAAACAACTACTCTGGCCACCAGCTTTCCCAGGTTATATTAATACCTCATGCTGTAGTTGCACTTTTCTTTCCTGCAACATTCCAGAAGGAGGCAGTTTGAAGTCGACCGTCTGTGTCCCGGGTCAGGGATTGACGAGAGTGTGTAGCGAGGTGAGGCTGAAATTGTCACATTTTTTATTCAGCCAGGGTGGGGCAAAGGGGTTGTGAGGAAAGGGTCGGCAATTTTATGTTGGGGAAAATCACACTTAATGCTCACGTGATCCTAAGTTTGGAGCGGTGATGGGACCCAGGGAGCTGAGAAGGGAGATTATACCTCCTCCTTTGGATTCTGAGCCATTCAGAGTTGCACTATGGTGAAACTGAATTCACACCATTATCTTTCAGATTGCCTCTTGGGAGTGTGGCTGTCTAGTTTCTAGAGCCTGTATCTACCTCAGCGCTTAGAACAGTGCTCTGCACATAGTAAGCGCTTAACAAATACCAACATTATTAGAGCAGTAGGAATGGAGAAGTAGCGTGGCTCAGTGGAAAGAGCACGGGCTTTGGAGTCAGAGGTCATGGGTTCGAATCCCAGCTCGGCCACTTGTCAGCTGTGTGACTGTGGGCAAGTCACTTAACTTCTCTGCGCCTCAATTACCTCATCTGTAAAATGGGGATTAAGACTGTGAGCCCCACGTGGGACAACCTGATTCCCCTGTGTCTACCCCAGCGCTTAGAACAGTGCTCTGCACATAGTAAGCGCTTAACAAATACCTACATTATTATTATTACTAGATGTGGTAGTAATAATAGTTGGAGTAATAGTTGGAGTGACTAAGCCTAGTGGATAGAGCATGAGCCTTGGAGTCATAAGGCCATGCATTTTAATCCTGACTTTGCCTCTTATCTGCTGTGTGACCTTGGGTAAGTCACTTCACTTCTCCGGGCCTCAGTTCCCATATCTGTAAAATAGGGATTAAGCCCTATGTGGGACAAGGACGGTGTCCAAGCCCATTATCTTGTATCTACCCCAGTGCTTAGAACAGTGACTGGCACATAGCAAGGGCTTAACAAATATTATAAGTATTACTACTAGTATTAGTGATAGCATTTACAGAGCATCTATTGAGGTCAATACACTGTTTTAGGTACTTGAGAAGTCCAAAACAGAGATGTATTACTTCCCCTGCTGCAAGGGTGTTGACCCTCCAAAGGGAAAGACAAACAAAAGTATAAATATAGTTGCCCTGCATATTTGAAGACTATATCATTATTATCAAGTGCCGTCCAGTTGTTTACGATTCATAGCGACTCAATAGATATATTTTCTCCAGAACGTCCTGTCATCTGCCGTAATCCTTAACATTTCTAGCGGTTCTTCCGTTATTGTCGTTATGGTCGCTAACAATCTAGGGGCTGTGCTGCCTTGTCCAGGTTTTCCCTGGACTTTTCCAGAGAATTAGTCCTCCTGATTATATACCCAAAATATGCTAATCTAAGTGGAGTCATTGGCCTTCCAAACACCACTTTGGCTTAATTTGTTCCAAAATCAATTTGTTGTTCAGGCAGTCCTTGGCATTTGCAAAAGCCTTCTCCAACACCACATTTCACAAGAATCGATGCTTTTTCTATTCTGTTTTTTCACTGTCCAGCTTTCGGGTTCATACACTGTTACTGGAAATGCCATAGAAATGACAATTTGTATTTTTGTGACAATTGTTACATCAGCACTTTTCACAACTTTTTCCAAGCTCCTCATAGCAAGTCTTCCTAACATTAATCTTTAGGGTTTTTCTGAGTCTTAGTTCCTTTATTATTGATTATCAATCCCAGGAGAGAAAAATTATTAACTATTTCAATCTCCACTCCACTCTGTTATGAATGTGTTAAAAATTCTAGTTATCATGATCTTTGTTTTCTTGACATTCAAATGTAGGTATATTGTTTTGCTCAGTTCCTTAACTTTTAATAATGAACCTTCAAATCTTCTTTACTTTCTGCTAGTAGAGTAGTATCATCATTCATTCATTCATTCATGCATTCATTTAATCTTATTTATTGAGCTCTTATTGTGTGCAGAGCACTATACTAAGCAGTTGGAAACTACAATTCAGCAACAGATAGAGACATTCTCTACCCAACAACAGGCTCACAGTCTAGAAGGGGGAGACAGACAACAAAACACAAGAAGTAGATAGGCATCAATGGCATCAAAATAGATAAATAGAATTATAGATATATATTAATGATTAATAAAATAAATAGAATAATAAATCTGTACAAATATGCACAAGTACTATGGGTTGGGGGTAGGGGGTAGGGCCCAGAGAGGGAGTAGGAGCAATGGGGAGGGAAGGAAAAGCAGAGGAAAAGGGGGGCTCAGTCTGGGAAGGCTCCATACACCTGCAATGGCTCCTCAGCCTGCCCTTAGAGAATGGAGGGCAGGGGGCTGGGGGCTGGGGGCTGCAGCCTCACTCTCTTTGAGACCCTGGAGCCATTGGTGGGGGCCAGTTTGGATGAGAAGGTGTTGGCAATAAAAAAGTCATTTGATTCACAGAAATCAGTGTCTGTCTCGGGCTTGATTCTGATTTCCAAGGCCATATTTTCCAACAACCTTCATTTCCATTCCATTACTAACTTTTGCATTCCAATCCCCAGTGATCACCAACACATCTTGCTTGCAGTTTTTATCTCTGGACTTCACTGTAAAATCTACTTCTTGCTCTGCACCTGTTGTTGGGGCACACTCCTCAAGTATTGTAATACTGAATTGTTTTCCTCTGAATCTAACCAATATCATTGACATCATTATACCCAATAACTGTCATAGTAAGTTCTATGTCAGATTTACCACTACGCCATTTCTTCTTTTTTCAGCATGAGCGGATCAGTAGATATTTTGCTGATCTGAATGGAAATACCCAATAACAGTCCATTTCAGTTCGCTTATTCCTAGGATGTCAATCTTCAACTGGGTCATTTCATTCTTGAATATTTCCAGCTTTCCCTGGTTCATATTCCATGTTCCAATATTCAGGGTATCTTTACAGCTGCGGGTACTCATTTCTTGTACAGCAACATCAGCGACTGAAGGTCCGAAGGCTCTATTCTGGCTACATCATAAATACCCATGATATTTTGAGACATCGTCTGATCAACCTCAGTAGCTCGCTGAGTGCCTTCTGACCTGAGGGGCTCATCTTCCTGCACTATATCTGCAGTCATTCTGGTATGTGTATCCTTAGAGTTGCCTTGGTAAAAATACAGACGTGTTTTACCATTGCTTCTGCACAGCAAAAACTTGAGTCTCTTCCATTTTCTTTGATCAACAATTTAATCATTTGATCATCCACCTTTGATTCTTTCCCATATCACTGCTGCCTAGCAGAGGTGAATCAGTTTTGTCGAATGCTTCATCTTAGACCTTTCCATTATGGGTAACCCTAGTGAGAGTATCTCTCAATGGAATAACTCTAAGCCTCATTGGCATCTGCAAACTCCCATGCCATGGTAAGGCATTGATTATAGGAGAGGGAGACTATATCACTAGTGGTAAAATTCTCCTATGAAAAAATAGGGCTAATTTACAGATAAAACAATGCAAAGATAATTATTAATGGAATAATAAACCAATACCCATACATGTTGAGACTGAGTTTCAGAAAACACCAAGTGACCAATTAATATATTCATTCATTAATTCAATTCATTCATTCAATAGTATTTATTGAGCGCTTACTACATGCAGAGCACTGTACTAAGCGCTTGGAATGAACAAGTACCTACAACATGATTCACTGAAGGGCATGGAAAGGTGATTGACATTCAGGATCTGTTATCTGCAGCACAGTGCCAATTCTGGGCTATAGTTCTGGGACCCAGCAGCCTTTGGAGCCAATGAACCTCTTTGTCGCCCAACTCTACTCTCTATTGTTCTCATAATCCACGATACATGTCCAACTCTTGGAATACTTTGGTGGAATGCCTGATTCTCCAGTCAGAATTCTACACCTCTGACACTGGCAGGCAGCTCAAGGTCTGGAGCTCAGACCTCCCGATCCTCTAAGCTGGGTTCTTGTCCTTGGACAAACACCAGGGCCTCTTGTTCTATTACCAGTGGTTTTCAATCAGCCACCATATTCAGTAAATATTTTGTGGCTCCAGAATAAGATCCCTTCTTTCTTTAGTTTGATGAAGAGGTGGGTTATGTGAATACAATTGGAACATATGTGGGATTTGTGCATTTTTACAATTTGATATCAGGTCCAATAGATACAAACACAAACACTGCATGATTTGCTTGTACCACCCTAGCACTTGTCACAGTGTCAGGCACATAGTTAGTGCTCAACAACTACCAATATTATTATTATAATTATTATTATCCTGAGCTACTGGTCTTTCTGTGTTTTGTTGTGTGTTTATGTGGGAATGTTTGTCTTGCCACTGGAACTTCTAACCTCCCCATCCCGCAGACCATGTTCCTTTGGATGAAGTCTACCTAAGTTCCTGCTGTGTATCCCAGAGAATGGATGCTAGTGAGATGTCTTACGGCATTCTCCTTCTGCTACAGATCATTATTGGCATCTGGAGGAATGTCTTTCTTCTCCTGGTTTGTGCTCACGTGGTCTTTACCAGCCACAAGATATACCTTTCAGATTTAATCCTCGTGCAGCTGGCATTGGCTAATACCATCAACCTTCTCACTCTTTGAATCCCAGAGACCATGTCAGCTTGGGGGCTGAAGAACTTTCTGGATTTGGTTGGATGTAAAATCCTCTTATACCTCTACCGAGTAGCCCGGGGCCTTGTCATCTCCACCACCTGCTTTCTGAGCATCTTCCAGGACATCACCATCAGGCCCAGCACATGCCAGTGGGCCTAGGTCAAAGCCAAATCATCCAGAGGAATCCTTCCCTCCTGCCTCTTCTCGTGGGTCCTCAGTCTGCTGATAGAGGTAACTACACTGATATACTTGGAGAGACCCCACAATCTCACCAATATTCAAATGATATTTATTATTTAATATTGCTCCTCCAGTAGTCCAATTACAGTCACCACTCTGGTAAACATGGTGGTCTTCTCCCTGCGGGACCCCTTTTTTGTGGGGCTCATGAGTACGGCCAACGGCTACAAGGTGTTTGTCCTTCACAGACACCACCGACAGGTCCAAAACTTCAGTGGATCTGGTTGCTCCTCCAGGGTGATGCCCGAGGTCAGGGCGGCCAAGAATGTAGACACCTTGGTCACTCTCTACGTTCTCCTTTATGGATAAGGGACTGTAACGCTGAGCATTTTAGTCAACATGAGGGAAAGATCTCCTCACCTGGTGACTTACTCCAAGATATTGTCCTTCACCTTCTTGACCATCAGTCCATTTCTGATCATTCACAGTAACCAGAGGATGAGAATGTTTGGGAGAAGGACATCTCCCATTTCCAACTTGGATTCCACACCAGCTCCTAAGGAGGTTGTATGTCCTGGATGGATGTTCCATATTGACATCAACAGAGAGGGAAAAGGACAAGGGGTGGGATGTAATAACAATAAGAACAATAACTGTGGAGTTTTAAAGCATTTAGTATATGCCAGGACTGTACTAAGAACTGGGGTAGATACAAGGTAATTGGATTGGACACATTCCCTGCCCCACATAGGGCTCCCAATCTTAACCCCCTTTTTATAGATGAGGTAGCTGAGGCACAGAGAAGTGACTTGCCCATGGTTACACAGCAAACAGTGGCAGAGTCTTCTGACTCCCAGGCCCATGTTCTATCCATTAGGCCACACTGCTTCTCGATATGGAGAGACGTGGAGTCCTACACCCCAGTGGGCTCGAACACTCACTGCCCAGGGATCCCAGATATGGAGGAATGATGAGATGGGATAGTTGGGGTTGGGGGATCCACATGGAACCGTGATTGGGGTCACAGTCTCACTGCCCCTTGGCTTCCTAGAGATTAGTTCGCTGAGAGACCTCCCAGCCTTGAGAGACCTCTGATCTCAGTATTCAAGGCTCTTCTCAAGACACCCACTCCTGTCTGGGGGCTGGGGAGTGGTCTGAGTCCCCAGATTCCAACTTTTCACAAAGACCACTTTATCATTGATCCATCAGATATGATGGGACAGACAATACATCCAAAATGGGGCAGTGTGGGGTTGGGAGACAATGGGAATGAACCATTCAAATCTGCAGGGGAGAAAGAAACAGGATGCTTGATGTTTGTGACTCCCAGTTACAGCTCAGCAGCAGCAGTGGGGAAGACAGATGTGATATTGCTCTCAGGGGCTGGAGGATAGAATGGGTTTCAACGACCTGAGATGGGGAAAGGCTCAGGGATAAAATTCCCCTAAAGACCAGGATCAGGCATGGGATTTGGTAGCAGAACTAGTTAGGGAAGTAACTCAAACCCTTTCCCACATTATTTGAGAGCAAGGACCATAATTCCTATCCCAGCTGCCCTCTCTCTAGTGCTTAGTTCAGTGCTCTGCATTTAGTAGGTACTCAATTATTACCATTCCTTGAACCTCTGTTTCCAGTAGACTCTATACTCCTAGAAAACAAGCATCATGTCCTATAGCCCTATAATGTTCTTTTAAGTTTTTGTTTGCTTGGCTGTGTCTTTCTGCTGCTCTGGGATTGATGGTCCATTTAAAAAGCAGCATTGACTAGTGGAAAGATCCCATGCCTAGGAGTCAGAGGAAGTCCTGAGTTCTAATCCCTCCTCTGCCCCTTTTCTGCCTTTTGACCTTGGGCAAGTTACCAGCAGTCCCTGCTCTTTCATCTCTGCTTACATCACCACCCTCTGCTGGATCCTCTTGTCTGCAAGTTGTTTATTTCAAGCTTGTCTTCCGTTGAGGAGGCCCTTCTGGGGAGGGGTTGAAGCAAGGGGCAGTTTCAGAAAATCTCCCAAAATATTAAAGGGAGAAAGGCTAAAACCTGAAAATCACCCCCTCTGCTGATCATGAATTTCTAATGTTTTGAGGCTTTTGGCAGTGAGGCAGTCCATATTTCCTTGTAATCACTGAGGAGGTCAAATGGTGCAGCAACTATGTAATAAAGCAGAGTTTGCCTACAGAACTATGACAAAGGAAATGTAGACCTACATAGGGTGGAGTGGGATTTCCAAAAGATGCTCCTAGTCTAAAAATGTCATGCTGCTTCCTCAAAAAAATTCCTCAACATCTTGACTCAGAGACCCAACCTCACACCCAACAAATAAACCACAAGTATCCCCCCTGTGCACATCTCAGGGTTGCACCTGAAGAGTTTCCAGTACTCTACCGGTGTCATCTATGGGAGGGAGAGTCAAGCAGAGGCCTACCCATTCCATTCCTAGCTTGGGCGGTGGCTAGCGAGTGGAAGGCAATCTGCTATAAATCAAAACTCATCCATCCTAGGCAGCAGCAGCATGGGGGAGTGTTGAGGGTGGAAACTCAGGTTTACTGTGCAGAAGAAGGCAATGGTAAACTGCTTCTGTATTTTTACCAAGAAAACTCTATGGATACACTACCAGAACAATTATAGATGGAGGTGGGGCATTCTGGGAGAGATGTGTCCATGGCATTGCTTTGGGTCGGACACAACTCGACAGCATAAGACAACAACAAGAAGTCCTCCTATGAAATAGCTATTGGCAGTACCGTCTTTGAGAGAAGGAACCTGGTAGCATTTGCACAAAACAGCACCTTCCATCATGTGGCCATTTGTGAAGAAAAGTGGCATAGTAGCCATTATGGGAAGGGCTGGATGATTACCATCTCGAGAAGCAGCATGGCTCAGTGGAAAAATCCCAGGCTTGGGAGTCAGAGGTCATGGGTTTGAATCCCACCTCTGCCACTTGTCAGCTGTGTGACTGTGGGCAAGTCACTTCACTTTTCTGTGCCTCAGTTACCTCATCTGTAAAATGGGGATTAACTGTGACCCTCATGTGGGACCACCTGATTACCCTGTATCTACCCCAGTGCTTAGAACAGTGCTCTGCACATAGTAAGTGCTTAACAAATACCAACATCATTATTATTTAAAAGTTCCCTTTTGGCATCTCATTTTGGGGGAATCTTCATTCATTTACTCATTCAATGAATCATTTTTACTGAGTGTTTACTGTGTGCAAAGCACTGTAGTAAGAAGCACTTGGGAGAGTACAATAGAATAACAAACAGACACATTCCTGCCCACAGCGAGCTCACGGTCTAAAGGGGGAAACAGACACAGTCTAGAGGGACGGGATTTGCTTTGCTTACAGGCAGGAAGTGCTCTGGCATTCAGCGTAATAGTGTTTTCTGGAGGCAGCCTAGGAGGAGCAACTGAAGATTTAGCTTCACTCCTGCTATCATACCCTTCCACATCAACAGAAGGCAGGGAAAACAGTCCTAGATTATGGAGAAAAAATGAGGCTGAGTGGAAATCTGAAGGGCTTGACTAATCTGTCCTCGAGAAGCAGAAGCCTAGTCCAGGGGGATTTATTCAACTTACAGTGTGCAGACACTGTACTAAACACTTGGGACAGTACAGTATAACAATCAACAGACTCATTCCCTGCCCACAACAAGCTTACAGACTCCACTTCAAGTCAGGGTAATGCAGAAGGGAGTGGGAGGAGAGGAAAGGGTCAGGAGCTAAGTTAGAGAAGTCCACCTGGAGAAGTGTCCTCAAGAAGGCTTTGGAGTGGGGGAGAGTAATTGCTTGTCGAATTTGAGGAAGGAGGACTTTCCAGGGCATAAGCAGGACATGGGCAAGAGGTCGAAATCAAGATAGATGAGATCGAGGTACATTGAGAAGGTTAGCATTAGAGAAGAGAGGTGTGTGGGCTGGGTTGTAGTAGGAGAGAAGCAAGGTGATGTAGGAGAGTACAAGGTGATTTCAAGCCAATGGTGTAGAGTTTTTGTTTGATGTGGCAGTCAATGGACAACCACTGGAATATTTTGAGGAATGGGAAGACACATCCTGAATGTTTTTGTAAAAAAATGATCCAGGCAGCAGAGTGAAGTATGGACTGGTGTGGGGAGAGGCAGGAGGCTGGAACATCAGCAAGGAGGATGATATAGTAATTAAGGCAGAGTAGGATGAGTGATTGTATCAACGTGGTAGCATTTTGGATGGAGAGGAAAGGGTGGATTTTAACAGTGATGTGAAGGTGGGACCGACAGGATTTAGTGATGGATTGAATATGTGGGTTGACTGAGAGAAAGAGGATCAAGGATGAGAGAGGAGTCAAGGATAAGAGAGAGGTCAGCTTCTGGCAGTCCATCGTTGCCTTACCTGGCTAACTTCAAATTGTTGACTAGATAAAATAGTTTTGATTAGGGTAGCAGGGTGATAAGGAATCTCCTTTCCTTCTGACCACTGAAACTCCCTCCTAACTGCTTTGAGCCGTATGTGGCCGCCATTAGCACTTGAGGTACTGGACCAAAGGATTTTCCCAGGATCCTATTGGTCCAGTGTCAACTTGTGGAGTTCCCTCTTTGAGAATGCCTGAGGACCAGAACTGTATCCTCCCTCATAAACTAGTGGAAGCCCTGGAGGGGAAAAGTACACCCCCTTTTCAGAAGGCAAAGCTGCCCACCACCTCACAGTTGGCTCTCCTTCTAGCTGTGAGGGCCCCTGAATCGCCAACCAGAACACGGTATTGGTACGCCCCTCCAATACCCACATCAATTCTCTGTCAGGTTCAGGCAAATGCTATTTGGAGATAGAAACTCGTTCTTCTCCATTTACTCCTCCCAAGATCCTACCTTAAGGCTCCACACCCCGTAAATACCAAGTGTCTTAGGTACTTGGGAAATGCTATTATTTATGGTGCTAGAACTTTGGGGATTTTCTGGAGGTACAACGAATTCCCTGATGAATCTGTGCTACTGGGTTCTTGAATCAAAAATGCTAATACGTGGTTGCATTCAATTGTCACACAGTAATATTCCAAGCTGCTTTTATATGGAAGGTTTTCAAATTTCTTCCTGTAGGTTCCCCAGGATTCTATTTCAGAGCACGGCAAATAGGATACGTCCATCGATGGACATTAACTTTAAAGCATTCAATCAGCTTGCCTCGTCATTCTTTACCTGGCTACTTTCTGACTACAAACCAGTCTGGACACTTCTCTTCTTTAACATAAAGATACTCACTGTACCTCACTCTCATCTATTGCACTACTGACCACTTGCCTACCTCCTCCTTCAGACCTGGAACTCCCACCCCCTCCATATATGACAGACCACCATTCTCTTCACTTTTAAAGTCTCATTTAAATCACATCTCCAAGATACGATTCCTCACTAAGCTCTCTTCTCCCCTATTCCCTCTCACTTCTGCATTGCCTCTGTACTTGTATCTGTACTATGTAAGCATTTGATAGCCATATCTGCCCTAAAGAACTTCTATATTTATCCATATTTATTTATATCCATTAATGTCTTTCTCTGCCTCTAGATCATAAGCTCTTTATGGGTCGGGAACATGTCTACCAGCTCTGTTGCACTGAACTCTCCCAAGCACTTAATACAGGGCTCTATACATAGCAAGCACTCAGTAAATACCATCGATAGGTTGGTTGATTAATGGAAACTCAACGGGGAAGATCTGGGAGATAGCCACCCATCTCTTTCCCTATCTATCTCATCCCAGTCTCTTATAAGACCTGTGAGTTTGTCAGTAGGGGCTACTTAGATTCAAGTGGTGTCTTTGTCCTAAACCTGCACCCTCCCATACTCCACCTCTCCTATTGTCCCTGCCTCATTCTCACCCCTGCAACCACGGTGCAAACGCAGCTTCTAGGAGGTGTCCACTAAATGCTGTTAATGTAAAGAAAGGTACCAAGCTCTTTCCTTTTGGTAAAGCCAGTAGTCATAATCACTACTACTTTGAACACTAGTGGGTAAATATTTTCATAGAAAATCTATAAGACCCAAACCTACAACTAGATAGTCACTGAAATGAATATCCCAGTATCGTTATAGGATTGTAAGCCTTTGCATCATTTCCCCATAGCTTGGTGGATACCAAACGTCCTCCTCTCCCCACCTCACTCTCTCCACTGACCTCTCCCCACTGGATGACCCTCAGTTTCCCGAAGGGCCAGGTGAGAACTGGGTAACTTGAAATGTAATGGGCAGACCCCATTCTGCTTTGCCTCCTTCCTCCATCACACTCTACTGGATCCTCCTTGTTCAAGTTTTGTTTTTCAAGCCTGCACATCAAAGAAAAAAGCATTTCTGAGGGTGTGGGCAGAAGAAAGCGTGGAATTCTCAGAAAATATCTCGAGATAAAAAGGAGAGATGAGGCAATGCCTGTAAAATTGGCCCCGGCCTGATCCAGAAACTGATCTCCTAATCTTCTAAAAGCTCACATCATCATTATGGTATTTGTTATGCACTTACTGTGTTCTAAGCCCTGTAATAATTACTGGCATAGAAAAAACATGAACAGGTCAGACAGACTGTAAGCCTCATGTGGGACAGGGACTCTAAGTGAGTGATTGAAAATGAATGCATAACTTTTTATAGAGGCAGGGTTTATGCAATGCTTTACAAACCTGAAGCATTTCAAAATCTTAACAGACTGTGGAGTCAAATACAGTTGTCTAATTACTGTGTAGGCCAGTGGGACACTCATTTCACTGTAAAACCCAGCTCTCCTCCCACACCATGGAAAAGTGAACCCAAACCACACAGTGTCCACTGCAGTATCATTGACCCCATGTCTGAAAAGACATTGTCAAAAACTACATCTTCAGTTGTGAAGAAGAGCAAAATAAATCATAATTGGGATTACAGGAAAGCACCAATATATCATTTATCAACATTTTTCCAAACACTGTAATCATTATCATTATTCCTGTCATTTGGTAGATGACTTTATGACAAGCACTATACCAAGCACTGGGAAAAGGTACTCAGATAATGAAGCATTTGCAGCACCACGGTGTGCTTACAGATGAAAAGAGTTATGTGTCTCTCAAAACAACACCTCGAAAACTCAACAACTCATATTTGGGATGGGTATTACCACCGCCATCATTGAGAGAAGCTACCTGGAGGCCATCATGCAAAAAGGGTTATAGCAGCAAATTTGACTAGGTCTGCGTGATTGTTCCTCACAAAGTAATTGGTTATAGGGGACCTTTTAAAGATGGCAAAGGGTCCACCCTTTCCACACTGCACCATGGGAGAAGGTCTAACTGGCTTCCTTGGTGGAGTTGGCCTGGAAGCCGGTTTGAGAGCATGGGAGAAGACATACTAGGAGCAGTAAAAGAAAGCTGTGCTCCCTTCCTCCTATTGAAGCAATCCTTTTGTCCAAAGGGTGGAGGAGTATGGCCATGAAAAAAAGAGAAAGCTTGAGTCTGAGTGTGAGGTTGGAGGGAGGAGCCTGGTCATGGAGGGCAATAATAATAATAATAATAATAATAATAGTGATATTTGTTAAGGGCTTACTATTTGTAGAGCACTGTTCTAAGCAATGAGGGGATACAAAGTGATCAGGTTGTCCCACATGGGGCTCACAGTTTTAATCCCCATTTTAAAGATGAGGTAACTGAGACACAGAGAAGTTAAGTGACTTGCCCAAAGTCACACAGCTGGCAAGCAGTGGAGACGGGATTAGAACACATATCCTCTGAGTCCCAAGCCATGAGTGTCTGTAAAGCCCCTTCCCATCATGCCCAGCTTGATGCCAGAGTAGGTGGGCCCAACCTAACCCTGGTAAGGTGCTGACATGAGCTTTGCAGACAGCAAAGGTATAATTCTGAATGCTTGAAGGGATGAGACCAAAGACAATCTGCTCATAATAAACTCAACATGCTGTTACTCCTCTGATCCCCTTCAGCTCTGACCCTAGACTTGGCCAAGAGTAATGAGGCACAGATTCTAGGATTCCTCACATCACTTGGGGATGCAGTTCTCTTTCAGAATAAGATGGCCCTGAGAGCCATCTTGTATTTTTCAAAAGCCATGGGGACAAGTATTTAGGGGGTCTGGAGGCCAGTTCACATTAAGTGATTGCATCGAGTGAATCGATTGATACAATTTGTTAGATGTTTACTTTGAGGAAATCTCTGTATTAATTCTTCAGGACAAGATGATATGGTTGCTAGACATGATCCCCATCCTCAAGAAACTGATGGGGAGATAGATAATGAAATAAATTACAGGTTAGGAAAGCAACAAGGATAGGGATAGGTACATGAGTGCTTTGGGGTTCAGAATAGCATGAGTACTTAAATGCATATTGGTTGGTTTTAAAGCATTTTAAAGAACCACTGGCTATAAACCACTTAATCATCTTGCCCCCTCCTATCTCACCTGGCTACTCTCCTACTACAACACAGCCTAGACACTTGTTTTCTCTAATGCTAACTTCTCACAGTACCTCAATCTTGTCTATCACACCGCTGATCTCTCGCACATGTCCTGCCTCTGGCCTGGAACACCCTTCCTCCTCATATCAGACAGATTATTGTTCTCCCCCACTTCAAAGCCTTACTGAAGGCACATCTTCTCCAAGAAGCCTTCCCTGACTAAGCCCTCCTCTCCTCTTCTCCCACTGCCTTTTGCGTTGCTCTTACTTGCTCCTTTATTCATTTTCCCTCCCATCCCCACAGTACATATGTATATATCTGTAATTTATTTATTAGTTTATTTATATTAATGTCTGTCTCTTCCTCTAGATTGTGAGCTTATTGTGAGCAGGAAAGTGTCTGTTGTTATATTGTACTCGCCCAAACGCTTAATACAGTGCTTTGCACACAGTAAGAGTTCAATAAATATGAATGAATGAATGCAAGTGGGAAAGATGAAGCAGTAAAGAAAGAAAATAAGGTGGAGGGTTGACGGTTTAGCCTAGGGGGACTTCCTGATGGAGTAATGATTTAAGTAAAACTTTGTAGCTAGGGAGAGTTCTGGTCTATAAGACACATAAAAGGAGGTATTCCAGGCAGGAGGGAAGGTGAGGAAATGGTCAATGGCAGGTGAGTCGAGAGCCAGGAACAGTGAGTAGATTGGTATTAGAGGAATGAAGTGTGTGGGCTGGGTTGTAGTGAGAGACAAGCAAGGATAGGTAAGTAAGGTGGAGAGGGTTGATTGAAGGCCTTGAATCTGATAGTGAGTTTGTGCTTGATAGAGAGTTGGATGGGTCGCCATCAGTGGCATTTATAAAGCAGGAGAGAGTTCCAGGCCAGAGTTTTGATGTCAACAAGGGGTCACCAGTTTGATAGGCAAGATTGAGATACTGTTGAGCAGGTTGGCATGAGATGAGCAAAGTGTGGGGTTTAGGTTGCGGTAGGAAATCAGTGAGGAAAGATAGGATAGGGCAAAATGACTGAGTACTTTAAATCTGATGGGAAGAATTTTCTGTTTGATGTGGAAGTTGATGTTCTTGGACAGAACTTTTTTTTAGAAAAATAATCTGAGCAGCATAGTGAAGTATGTACTGAATGATTACTATATCAGCGCCCTTGCTGACCTCCCAGCCTCCTGTCTCTCCCTACTACAAGAAGAGAAGCAGCGTGGCTCAGTGGAAAGAGCATGGGCTTTGGAGTCAGAGCTCATGAGTTCGAATGCTGGCTCGGCCACTTGTCAGTTGTGTGACTTTGGGCAAGTCACTTAACTTCTCGGTGCCTCAGTTACCTCATCTGTAAAATGGGGATTAAGACTGTGAGCCCCACGTGGGATAACCTGAATCCCCTGTGTCTACCCCAGCGCTTAGAACAGTGCTCGGCACATAGTAAGCGCTTAACAAATACCAACATTATTACTACAATAGATACTTCACTCTGCTGCCTGGATCAGTATTTTACAAAAACTTTACCCCATGTTTCCTCACTCTTTAAGCATCTCCGGTGATTGCTCATTCTCCTCCACATATACAGAAACTCCTTGTCATTGGCTTTAAAGCATTCAATCACCTAGCCCCCTCCTACCTCACCTCATTGTTTTCCTACCCAGCCCACACACTTGGCTCTTCTAGTGCCATCCTTCTCACTGTACCTCAATCTCACCTATCTCACGGCTGACCTTTCAAACACATCCTGCCTCTGGACTGAAAGGTCCTTCCACTCCATATCCTAAATATTCTACCCTCCCCACCTTCAGACCCTTATTGAAGATACATCTCCTCCAAGAGCCTTCCCTGCCTAAGCCCTCCTTTCCTCTTTTCCCACTTCCCTTGGTGCCACCCTGATCTCTCTCTTTACACCGCCTCCCTCAGCCCACAGCCCTTATTCACTTATCCATAATTTATTGATGTATATCAACGTCTGTCTCCCCCTCTAATAATAATAATAATAATGTTAGTATTGGTTAAGGGCTTAATATGTGCAAAACACTGTCGGGTAGATACAGGGTAATCGGTTTGTCCCACGTGAGGCTCACAGTTAATCCCCAGTTTACAGATGAGGTAACTGAGGCACAGAGAAGTTAAGTGACTTTCCCACAGTCACACAGCTGACAAGTGGCAAAGCCGGAATTCAAACCCATGATCTCTGACTCCCAAGCCCAGGCTCTTTCCACTGAGCCACGCTGCTTCTCCAGAGTCTTCTCTCTAGACTCTGAGCTTTATGTGGGAAGGGGATGTTCAAACAACTCTGTTTTAGTGTCCTCTCCCAAGTGCTTAGTATCATGCTCTGAACATAGTAAATGCTCAGGAAATAACAACTGAATGATTGATTGGATTGAAATGAGGAGAGGCAGGAGTCTGGGCTGTCAGCAAGGAGGCTGATGCAGGAGTCAAGACAGGATAAGTATTAGAGCTTGGATCTCATTTGTGTACAGAGGGACTGAAGGGGCCGTGCACGGAGCATTCTGGGTTGGGCTGGGATTTGCCGGGTTGTGAATGTAGATGGAAAGACTCCAGGCTGATTTCATCCAGGCCACCGGGGCCACACATCTGACAACTCTGGTACCAGTTGGATGGCTGTTTTATGTAGCTCCATACCTGCTGGACATATTCGCTACCTATCACGAGCTACACAGTACAAATCTTCTGGCACATTTGTACTCCTCTTTCATTACTTCGGCTCCCCCACTGTCATGTCATCTCCAACTCCACCTTCCCCAGGCATGACTCCTTCCCCTGCCACAACCCCTCCAGATTTTCTGAAACCCAAACCTCTGCTCAACCCTTCCCCATTCAGTTCCAATCCAGTTCGTGCTTCTCAACCCAACAGAGCCTGAGCAGAGTGATGCATGTTTAACAAACACAACATATTGGACAAGCTTAAGATTTTGGGGTGTGGAGCCAACACAAAGTCTTCCACTGGGTTGTGGATAAATCACCCCTCTGTCCGCAGCTGCCCCACTTGAAATGGCTCCTGAAAATTCAAATCCCACAGCCAATTAGGCCATAATGGAGGACCCACTTTTTCTACCACCTTAAACGTGAGAGAGTCGAAATGCCATATGCCTGTCCTTCTCATCTCTTCACCAGTCCCATGAGTCACCAGTACAACCCAAAGGGAGATATCATCATCTCCCTTCCTCCTGCACAGAAGGTCTGGAGGACGTGATAAGACCTTCCCAGTGCCCAATCCCCTTCTCCTCAGTTCCCATACTACCTGGATGGTGGGGCAGTTGAGGAGGTCATGTCGCCCTCCACCTGTAAAGTTGGGACAGAACAAAGAAGATCTGAGGTAATGCTGCTCTGTCCACAGAGCATTTTCCAGGGAAAGCAGGAGCCCCTCGATTCTACATCTTCCACCTGGGAAACTTTATCGAGTCTCAGCCAAGGGCAGGTTGCTGCCCAGTGATTGCCCCCCCCCCCCACGCCTCCCCAACCCTGTTCTGTTGTGGAACACTTGGCATTGTGATGTCACCAGTCTCCGGGGCTGGGGTCCTTGCCTGGGGTGAAGCCGTTCATGGCACAATTTCCTGTGCTAAGAAAAATGTCATTATGGGTAATGAGCACAGATGAGCACAGAACAGAGCCAACCTGACTCTTGCCATCTACTCCCCAGAATCAATCTTTCACCTGCAGCTTGAGAGAAATGAGTGAGTAGAAAAAAAAAAAACAACTCAAAACAACTCAGCTGAAGTTTTATGGTCTTGCGTTTTACTCCCCATTTTTTTTTCTTTTAATGACTGAAAAAGAGTATCCTGCATACCTGATATTTTACTTGGGTCAAGCTCCATTAATTCAAGCTTATGGAGGCAGTTTCCTTTTTCATTCTACAAATTCAGGTCTACTATTTGTCCTTGCAATAGTCCTGTCTCCTGTAAATCAGTTCCATAACAGTCAGATAGAGATAATTGCTTTATTAAGTGATTAAACCTTGGTCATAGCTTGAGTGAATTCATCAGAAAAGTAGATCTACACTGTTCTTCCTAGCTAGTCTATTTCTCCCTATTCTCTCAGTTTTCTTGGCCCTTCTTTGCATCCCTGAATTGCTTTCCTTTCTCCGCAGTTCCTGAAAATTCTTTCTGTGCTAAATTTATTTTTGCAAGTATTTGTCATGCTCATACAACAATCAATCAGTGGTATTTACTGAGGGCTTACTTTGTGTGGAGCACTTGGGAGAGTACAGTACATTGGCGTTCATAACCACATTCCCTGCCCACAATGAGTTTACATTCTATAGTGGACAACAGACAGTACAAAGGAGTAATTTATAATACATAATTTTAGATATGTACATAAGTGGTGTGGGGTTGAGGGTGGGGTGAATATCAAATGCCCAAAGGTCAAAAAAGCCAAGTGCATAGATAACACTGGAAGGAAAGGGAGTTGGAGAAAAGAGGACTTTATCAGGGAAGGTCTCATGGAGGATCTTAATGAGTTGACTTTGCTTTGGCCACTCTCCAACCTCTTCCACACCCAGCAGTCTTCACCCCCCAGAGTTAAAAAGATGAGGAGAGTCAAAGCCCGGGAAGCAACGCTTGGGGGAGAAGAGAGGTTTAGGGGGTTGGGGTTATTTAAGGAAGAGAGAGTTGGGGAAGGGAGAAGGTTGGAGAAAACCCAAGGTAAGTGGGGGGCGAGATTTTGGATGATGGGGAGCATAGAGGAGGGGTGCCTTAGAGATGTTGGGCATGCAGAGATGGAGAGAAAGCTCGGTGATGATGAAGAAAGCTCTTTCTCCTCCACCTCTGCCTTCCTCTTCCCCAATCCCACTCTGGTTTTAACTCCCTAATGTGTCAAGCCCAGGGGAAGGGGCAGAAGGCAGTGATGAGCTCAAAAAGTGACGGCAGCAGGACTGGTAGAAGGGGAAATGGAAGGTGAGTGATATGGGGGTGCATATGTGAGGTAGGGAGAGAAGCCAGGAAAGCTGAAAACCACAGAATTCTTGGGAGAAACAAGGCTCACTTAGACTCTAATGGTGTTGGGACAGGGTGACTTTTATGTACCTGGACAGGAAAGGGGGTTGAACACATAACTTCAGAGGCTTCTAGAGGAGGACTCTCCTATGATGGAGGAAGATCTGGCTTCCTTCCCATCAGCCCAATTAATGTGCTGTAACAGCTCTATAATTCATTTACTCAATATGTTTTGAGAACTTACTAAGTGCAGAGCACTGTACTAAGCACTTGGAATTCTTTCTAATGTTTGTGAAGAAACAAAATCAGGGTTTCACCTCAGAATGGGGTCTAACTGAACTAATGACACGAAAGAGATTTCACTTCCAAAACCATCTGAAACAGAGATCAATTAATGTCTAGTGACTCTCCCCCAAATAGGGTTCCACTTCTATGCAAACTCAGATAATGAGGAGTCATGGAGAAATAAAAACAAGCCAGACTATACAACCAAAATAACCAATTTTGTATAACCCCCCGCCCCAGGTCCAGTCTATATAGCCAAAATAAAACCTCTTTATTAACGGGGGTAATGCTAAAGATATGGGCAGCTTTTCAGCTAAGTGAATGAGTCTTCTATGGGAAATGACCAGTGAAACTCAGTCCAGTCAAAAACACTGTGGGCCTGAGAACATGCATGAAGGAGTTGATTCGATTGCTAATGGCTTCTCCAGCCCCTCACACTCTCTACAACTGTGTTCCTCCTGGGACGGCAGGTATGCTAGGCAAGAATGCAGCAAAGTACACAGTACATGTAAGAGTTTTATTTTTAAAGACTATTTATGGACAAAGTGATAGGGCATATGTTGACTCTGTATAGACTGTTAGATCAGCAGGCTATTGCCAGGAATACAACCTTGGTAGATCTGCAGATTTAGGGGTGGTCTGTGGGAACAGCTTGAGTCAGAACACTGAAAATCTCTTTATTTTGCTCCCTTTATTCACCAGCCCTACCTCAGCCCCACAGCACCTAAGTACATATTTGCAATTTAATGATTTATATTGATGCCTGTCTCTCCCCTTAGCATGTAAGCTCCCTGTGAGCAGGGAATGTCTCTACTAACTCTGTTATAGTGTACTCTTCCAAACAATACAGTGCTCTGTACCCAATAAGTGCTAAGGGAATATGATTGACTGATTGACTGAAGACTCCTGGATATGGAGTTTAGAGGGCGATTATGTCATCTAAGATGAAGAATGGAGGAAGGAACAGGGGAAGCACAGAGGGGAGGGAAAGGAGGAATAGGGGACCAAAGGAGATGGGGACTGGAAGGAGGGGACAAAAGGAGGGAAGATGGATAGAGGGAGGAAGGTCAGGACACTAGCTTTTGATGCTCTCCTCTCTTTAGCCACAAATACCCTTCCTGCTCCTATGGGGTCACGGGATTGTTTCTGGCCAGTGGTGACTTGGAACATGACTGAGAGGGGGTAGGGACTGGTTTCCCCTCCAATGGCAAGGCTGCAGGAAAAGGGAAGGGGAACTGCGGAGCACAGGAAGATGTGTACTATGCAGACGTCTCTCTCTGCTCTGGTCCTTCCTTCCAGTCACACCTGGCTGCCACCTGGGAGCCGTCTGACCTACACTTAATCTCCGATATATCAAGATTAAAACTGATTTTCTTTCCCCGAGACCTCAGAAAGGAGGGGATCTAACCTAATGCTGAGGGACCTTTGCTTCAAGAGTCTGGGGATTGGAAAGGAGTTCCTGCAGAAAGCCTGAAACCGCACTGACGAGAGAGTCGACCTTATCCTACTCACAAGTCTCCATATCTCCTGCTGAAAGAGATGGCAGCTCTCAGGTAGTCAGACTCTGTCAGGACTAGCCCAAGGCAATATTTATCAGCTGCTTTCCTCTTCTCTCTCCTCCCTCAGGAAGTTAGTGTGTGTGTGAATGAGTGACTCACTGAGCACTAATCCACTCTGACACTCGAACTGGGACCTTTCTAGAAACGCTCAAATTCTCTCCCTGATCTCTCCCCATAATTATCCTCTGGTAAATGACCCATTAGAGATGCCCATGGAGAGACACGGCAGCCTCAGTGCCATATTCTATAGCCCCCGGGAACATACCAGTTCCCTCCCACAACCCACCTCTGCTAGGAGCCAAGCCTGGATCTCGAGTGTGTGTCTGACACTTTCACTCTCAGGGTCGCACTTGACCACAGATGTTCCTGAGTTATAACTGCCCATCAACCCTCTCCCCTTCTGCACATCTCTTCATGTCTTCTCAACATGAGCAAGACTGAGCTCCTCATCTTCCCTCCCAAGCCCGGTCCTCTCCCAGACTTCCCTATCACCGTGGATGGTATGACCACCCTTCCCGTCTCTCGGGCCCGCAACCTCGGTGTCATCTTTGACTCGTCTCTCTCGTTCACCCCACACATCCAGTCAGTTTACCAAGACCTGCAGGTCTCACCTTTACTATATCGCCAAGATCCGCTCTTTCCTCTCCACCCAAACGGCTACTTTACTGCTACAGGTTCTCGTTATATCCCGGCTAGACTACCGTGTCAGCCTTCTCTCTGATCTCCCTTCCTCCTCTCTTGCCCCGCTCCAGTCTATTCTTCACTCCGTTGCCCGGCTCATCTTCCTGCAGAAACGTTTTGGGCATGTCACTCACCTTCTTAAACACCTCCAGTGGTTGCCTATCAACCTCCGCTCCAAACAAAAACTCACTCTAGGCTTCAAGGCTCTACATCACCTTGCCCCTTCCTACCTCTCCTCCCTTCTCTCTTTCTACTGCCCACCCCTCACACTCCGCTCCTCTGCCACCCACCTCCTCACCATCCCTTGGCCTCGCCTATCCCGTCCTCAACCCCTGGGCCACGTCCTCCCGCGGTCCTGGAATGCCCTCCCTCCTCACCTCCCACAATCTAATTCTCTTCCCCTCTTCAAATCCCTACTTAAAGCTCACCTCCTCCAAGAGGCCTTCCCAGACTGAGCTCCCCCCTTTTTCCCTCTGCTCCCTCTACCCATCCCCTTCATCTCTCTGCAGCTAAACCCTCTTCTCCCCCCTTTCCCTCTCCTCCTCCCCCTCTCCCATCCCACCCCCTCAGCACTGTACTCATCCGCTCAACTGTACATATCTTCATCATCCTATTTATTTTGTTTATTTTGTTTAATGAGATGTACATCACCCTGATTCTATTTATTTGCCATTGTTTTTATGAAATTTTCTTCCCCTTGACTCTATTCATTACCATTGTTCTTGTCTGCCTGTATACCCCGATTAGACTATAAGCCTGTCAAAGGGCAGGGACTGTCTCTATCTATTGCTGATTTGTACATTCTAAGCGCTTAGTACAGTGCTCTGCACATAGTAAGCGCTCAATAAATACTATTGAATGAATGAATCTCTTCCCGCTAGCTTTCCTCAGGGAGGGAGTGACATCACTAAAAGGTCAGAGTGACAGCTGGCCCCTTTCCTTCTCATTCAATAGTATTTATTGAGCGCTTGCTATGTTCAGAGCACTTTACTAAGCACTTGGAATGTGCAAATCGAAAACAGATACAGTCCCTGCTCATTGACGGGCTTACAGTCTAATCAGTTCTCCTCCCCCTCCCTCACTTCAGCTATTCCATAAATAGGCTGTGGGAGAAGGCACTGATCCTTACTAGGACACACAACCTCGCCATCCTTGTTCATCCATCCTGGGCCTTCCTTTCTTTTATGGTATTTGTAAAGCACTTACTATGTGCCAGACACTGTTCTAAGACCTGGAGTAGATACAAGATAATCAGGTTGGACTCAGTCCACTTCCCTCCAGGGGGTCTCAGCTTTAATTCCCGTTTTACAGATGAGGTGACTGAGGCACAGAGAATTTAAGTGACTTGTTCAAGATCACCCAGGAGACAAGTAGAAAAGGAAGGATTAGAACACAGGTCCTCTCTCCCATGGCTCATTCTCTTTCCACTATTCATTCATTCATTCATTCATTCATTCATTCGTATTTATTGAGAGCTTACTGTGTGCAGAGCACTGTACTGAGCGCTTGGAGAGTACAGTTCGGCAACAGATAGAGACAATCCCTACCCAACAACGGGCTCCCAGTCTAGAAGGGGGAGACAGACAACAAAACAAAACAAGTAGATAGGCCTCAATACCATCAAAATGGATAAATACAATTATATATATATACACACACACACATCATTAATAAAATAAAGTAATATGCACAAATATACACAGGTGCTGTGGGGAGGGGAAGGGGGTAGAGCAGAGGGCGGGAGTAGGGAGAATGGGAAAGGGAGGAGGAGCAGAGGAAAAGGGGGGCTCAGGCTGGGAAGACCTCCTGGAGTAGGTGAGCTCTCAGTAGGGCTTTGAAGAGGGGAAGAGAGTTTGGGTTGGCAGATGTGAGGAGAGAGGGCATTCCAGGCCAGAGGTAGGATATGGGCCAGGGGTCGACAGCAAGACAGGCAAGAACGAGGCACAGTGAGGAGGTTAACGGCAGAGGAGTGGAGTGTGAGGGCTGGGCTCTAGACCACACTGTGTCCTTTCTCCTTCTAGAATCAGGTGTGGGGAAGTCATGACAGTTCACCAGACTTTGGGCGGTTACCCTGTTGACCACATTATCAGACTAGGCCTCGCTACCCCACAGCTCAGAACTCCATTCTCAGGAGTCAAGACAGGTCTCCCCCACCCACATTTTGGGGACTCAGGAGAGTGTAAATTCATTGTGGGCAGGAAATGTGTCTGTTTATTGCTATATTTATTCGCCCAAGCACTTAGTACAGTGTTCTACACACTAGAAGCATTCAGTGAATAGAATTGAATGAATGAATGAGAATTGAGGTCCATGAAGCCAAGGAACCATCCCAATAAATCAGTAGCTGGGAAAGAGGAGCCATCAGTGTGCTTGCTTGCCCTCCTTTTTTTTTAAATGATATTTGTTAAGAGCTTACTATGTGCAGACATTGTACTAAGCACTGGAGTAGATACAAGCTGATCGGGTTGGACATCGTCCATATCCCAATTAGGGCTCACAGTTGTATTCACCATTTTAACCCCAATTTAATCCCCATTTAATCCCCATAGAGGTAACTAAGGCAAAGAGAAGTTAATTATATAATAATAATGACTGTGGTATTTGTTAAGCGCTTACTACGTTCCAGGCACTGTACTAAGCGCTGGGGTGGATCCAAGCAAATCGGGTTGAACACAGTCCCTGTCCCAGGTGGGGCCCAGAGTCCATTTTACAGATGAAGTCACTGAGGCCCCGAGAAATGAAGCGACATGCTCCAGGTCACACAGTAGACAGTGGTGGAGCTGGAATTGGAACCCAGGTCCTCTGAGTCCAGGGCCTGCTCTTTCCATTAAGTCATGCTGCTTCTCTCTTCTCACCTCCTCTTATTCTCTTCTTCTCCTCTCCCTCTCTCCTCCTCAGAGACCCGAAGGCTACCAAACCTTTGGTAGCACTGTACTTAATCAATCAATAGTATTTCGTGAGCACTTATGAGAGCACAGTAATATACTAAACACTCGGGAGGGAATGATGAAATTACATAGATCTTCCCTCTGCCCTCAAGGAGCGTACGGTCTAGTGAAAAACACTGATACTGTTTTGTAGAAAACCTAGTATCCCGGAATATCATCCCAAATTGCCAAAAGCAACTATTTTGTGTAGGCAGGATGTGACACCTTGCCATTTCTGCACACGTAGACAACCACACCCTTCTATTTAAATGCTTACTCCCTCACATATCCCACCTAGGGTTAGGGTTTGAGCTGGGGTCTTTCATCTGCATTTATCTTGGCTCTGACTCCCTGCCAGGACCGCAAGTTCCTTAAGGACAGTGATCGGATTTTCTAACTGTACTGAACTCTCCCAAGTGCTTAATGCACAGCTCTGCAAAACACTGGTACCCGGTCGATGCTATCTTTTGATTAATCCATTCATTTCCATCAGCAACGAGCTCAGCTTCCTCATTCCCATTTGTCGCATCTCGCAGTTGGAGCTTCTCTCCTATTACAACCCGGCCTGCACCCCTCACTCTTCTAACGCTAACCTTCTCACGGTTCCTCTCTCTTTCATCTAGCCATTGCCCTCTCGCCCGCCTCCTGCCTCTCGCCTGGAACACCCTTCCTCTTCATAGCCTACAGACAATGATTCTCCCCGCCTTCAAAGCCTTATTGAAGGCACATCTCCTCCAAAAGACTGTAAACCCGTCAAAGGGCAGGGACTTTCTCTGTTACCGATTTGTACATTCCAAGCTCTTAGTACAGTGCTCTTCACATAGTAAGCGCTCAATAAATACTATTGAATGAATGAAAAGAGGCTCCCTGCCCAAGCCCTCCTTTCTTCTTCTCTCACTCCCTTCTGCATCACCCTGACTTGCTCCCTTTATTCATCCCTCCTCCCAGCCCCACAGTATTCATTCAGTAGTATTTATTGAGCACTTACTATGTGCAGAGCACTGCACTAAGTGCTTGGAATGGACAATTACGCAACAGATAGAGACAATCCCTGCCCACTGATGGGCTTATGTACATATCGGTAATTTATTTATGTATATCAACGTCTCTCCCTGTAGACTGTAGGCTCACTGTGGGCAAGGGAATGTGTCTGTTAGATTGTTAAACTGTACTCTCTCAGGCGCTTAATGCAGTATTCTGCGCACAGGAAGTGCTTGAATGAATGAAGGAATGGATTTTCCAAGAAGGGGAAGCAACCCCCATTCTCCACCAAGGCACTCAATCGGTTCCGCCTTAGTCATGGTGGGATTCAGGGCAGTGCACCATCCTGGATATGGCCCTGCCATACCAGGGCCTTGTGGTCACTCCAGCGGGACCCAGTGGGAGGGCGGTGACCTCCCTGGAATCCTAGGAGGGATCTGCTTCGGACCCAGGAGATCCCCTTCTCCAGAACGTTCTCATCCGCCGGTCATTCACGATCATCAGGAATGGACTGACGACCGAGAAGGTAAACCCCAGCACCATGTGGCTGTTCATCAGCAGGGGAGAGGTCCCCTTCATGTTCATCAAAATGCTCAGCGTGACGGCCTGCCGCCCGTAGAGGAGGACGTAGAGGGTGACAAGGGCGATGACCCTCTTGGCCGCTGTGACCTCGGGCATCGCCCTGGAGGAGCAGCCTGTACCGTGGATGTGTCGGACCTGCTGGTGGTGCCCGAAGAGAATGCGCACCATGTAGCCGCTGGCCAGGGACATGAGCCCCACGAAGAACAGATCGCGGAGGGCGAAGGCGATCGCGACGGCCAGGGCACTCGCTTCACTGGCACTGATGGTCGAGCAGTACTTGAGGTCCAGTACGAGTCGGACGCTGCTGCCATTCTGGGGACCAGTCATGTAGATCAGGACAGAAACCTCAATCAACATGTTGAGGAGCCAGGAGAGGGCACAGAGGGGACGATGCACTGGGGTAACTTGGCCTTGGCTCCCGCCCATCGAGAGGTGCCGGGGCTGATGGTGATGGCCTGGAAAATGCTCAGGAGGCAGGTGGAGCAGATGGCAAGGCCCCGGGCCACTCGGTAGAAGTAAATGAGGATTTTACAGCCAACCACATCCAGGAAGTTTCTCCAGCCCCAAGCCGACAAGGCTTCTGGGATTCCATAGGTGAGGAGGATGATGGTGTTGGCCAAGGCCAGGTGGGCGAGGATCAGGTCGGAGGAGCTGGGCTTGGGGCTGGTGGAGATGACGCTTGCATAGAACAGGAGGAGGAAGATGTTCACTACGGATCCGATGCTGATCTGCAACAGAATCACAGTGCCGAAGGAGAGCTCCGTGTCACCCATCCTCTCCAAACCTCAGTTAGAAGCAGAAGAGGGCTCCATCAGGGTGACCTAGGATGGGAAATCAGAGAGAGACAATACGAGAAGACAGAACACTCTGAGCATCCTCAGACCCCGGAGCCTGGGCCTGCCTTGGGGACGTGGTGAGTCCACGCATAACTGCGGCGTGGACTACTACTACTAATAATTGTATTTAAGTGATTTCTCTGTGTCAGGCACTGTCCTAAGCGCTGGAGTGGATACAAGCAGATGGGCTTGGGCACAGTCCCTGTCCCACACAGGGCTCCCAGTCTTAATTCCCATTTTACAGTTGAGCTAACTGAAGTCCAGAGAAGTTAAGCGATTTGACCAAGGTCACACAGCGACCGATGGCAGAGCTGGGTCTAGAATTCAGTTCCTTCATTCATTCATTCGGCCATATTTATTGTGCGCTTACTATGTGCAGAGCACGGTACTAAGCACTTAGAAAGTAAAATTCAGCAACAAATGGAGACAATCCCTGCCCACGATGGGCTCACAGTCTAGAAGGGGGGAGACAGACGTCAAAACCGGCAAACAGGCAGGCCCGTGTTCTATCCACTGGAAAGACCATGGACCTTGGAGTCGCTATATTCTCTCAAGTCCCTAGTACAGTGCTCTGCACGTGATAACCACTCAATAAAAATGATCGTCTGAATGACCAACTCATGGAGGACCTGTACTCTCTAATCCAGGTCCTGCCAATTGTTGCTGTGTGGCCAAAGGCAAGTTATTTAACTTCCCTGTGCCTCAATTTCCTCAGTTGTAAAATGGAGATTCAGTACCTGTTCTCCCTCTTTCCTAGACTGTGAACCCCATGCAGGACAGGGACTGTGTCCAACCTAAGATGTACCTACCCCAGTGCTTAGAGCCGTGTTTGAAGCGTAGTAAAGTCCATGACAAATATCATACAGAAAATTTCAACCTGGCCCAGCCAGACAAGATGACTTGGCATGTGCCAGGCTAAAGGCCCAAAGATCAAAACATCTCTAGAATCTGCCCTTTCGTCTCCATCCAAACCGCTATTATGCGGATCCAATCATTTATCGTATCCCAACCTAACTACTTGATCAACTTCCTTGCGGGTTTACTTGCTTACAGTCTCTCCCCACCCTAGGCCTTTCTTCATTCTGGTGCCCTCATCATTTTTCTAAAAAATAAAACAAACCGTTCAGTCATCCCCCCACTCCTCAAGAATCTCCACTGTTGCTCATCCACTTTCACATCAAACAGTAACTCCTTACCATTGGCTTTAAAGCCCTCAATCAGCTCTCCTACCTTCCTCGCTGATCTCCTACCATAAACTGGCCAATATATTTCACTCCTCTGTCTCCAACCTACTCACTGTGCCTCTATTTTGTCCTCCTTGATGGAGTCCCCTTGTCCATATCCCCACTCTGGCCTGGAACTCCCTCTTCCTTAGATTCCTCTCTTGTTTTTGCTCCAAAGCTCCCAATGAAAACTTGGGAAGGGCAAGGAGGGACTCTGGAATTGAGGGGGAAACTAGAAGGAACTTGTTGGAAGAATAGGGAACCCGTCTCTCTCCCCAAGGACAGCGATATGGAATTCAATCAATCAATAAATCAATTTAGTGAACACTTGAGCAGCGTGCCTCAATGGAAAGAGCCCGGGCTTGGGAGTCAGAGGTCATGGGTTCTAATCTTGGCTCTGCCACTTGTCTGCTGTATGACCTCGGGTAAATCACTTAACTTCTCTGTGCCTCAGTTACCTCATCTGGAAAATGGGGATTAAGACTGTGAGCCCCATGTAGGACACTTTGATTACCTTGTATCTTCCCCAGCGCTTAGAACAGTGCTTGGCACATAGTAAGCATTTAACAAATACTATTATTATTATTACTGTGTGCAGTTCACTACCCTAGGTGCCCACGACAGTACAATATAACAGAATAGGTAGACACTCTCTGTGTCTACAGTGAATTTATCGTCTAGAGGATTCCTCCTGAGACATTTAAAAGAATATTAAGTGACAATCAACGGGATTTATTGAGCATCTATAGTGTTCATAGCCCTGTACTAAGTAGGTAGAAATTATCAATAGAATTTTTAAATGTGATAAAAATAATAATAATATTGGTATTTGTTAAGCACTTACTGGGCTTTACAAATAAATGCAAGGTAATCAGGTTGTCCCATGAAGGCCTCACGGTCCTCATCCCCATTTTCCAGATGAGGTAACTGAGGCACAGAGAAGTTAAGTGACTTGCCCAAAGTCACATAGCTGACAAGCAGCAGAGCCGGGATTAGAAAAAATGACCTCTGACTCCCAAGCCTGGGATCTTTCCGCTGAGCCACGCTGCTTCTCTGTCCCCTTCTTCACAGAGTTTTTAATCTAACATGACGATTGAGTGTCTGCCGGTTGCAGAGAGCTTTTGGGAGAGGATAAGCGAATTAGTTGACAGGATCCTTGCCATTAAACAGTTAACACCAAATAGAAGTGCCTCAGCACTCACGGAATGCAGAGAGTACTGTGCTAACCATCTAACTGCATAAAATAGAATTGATAGCTCTCAAGAACCTAACAGTCTAGCAGGACAAAGAGACATTAAGGATACCAGATTTGTCTGAATTCTTTTCCTGTCATTAAAACATAGATTATCATATTCCTTTACAGTTTTTAATAAACCAGTGCTATTCTATCTTGGCCCACTTAAGCTTTTAAAGCGTAAATGGATCGTGTTTATGGCACACTGTTTATTGTTTCCTATAATATTTTTGAGTACTGTTCTGGTGCATTTAGCTTAGACAACAAAGGATTCACACTCCTGCCCATCTGTGTGAACTTCCTTCTCTGCACTGTGCTTGGAGAGAAGGGCACGGGTCTGAGATAGGAGACAAGAATGAGATGGAAAGGGTACAGTCATCTAGTTTTGCAATGAAAGAACAGCAGTGAAGGAAGGAATAGGTCGAGAGGAGAAGGAAAAAGCATGACTTAATGGAAAGAGCAAGGGTCTAGGTCTCAGAGGGGCCCTGTGTTCTAATCCTAGCTCTGCTACTTACCTGCTGGGTGACCTTGGACAGGTCACAGAACTTCTCAGTGGCATAGTTTCCTCAACTGTAAAAAAGGGAGTCAAGACCCATTCTCCCTCCTGGTTAAATAATGAATCCTATGTGGGACAGGGATTGTGTTGGAGCTGATTGTCATGTCTTTCACCTCTGTTCTACTGTACTCTCTCAAGCACTTAGTACAGCCATGTCCACAGAGTGAGTGCTCAGTGAAGACATTGATGCATTTATTAGCATTGGTATCTTAGTGCTTAGAACACTGCTTAACACATGGTAAGGTTTTAACAAATCCCATTATAAAAAGAGAATGGAGGGAAGAAAGGAGACAGAGACTAGGACGGTAGAAGGAAGACTAAAGGGAGGTAAATGCAGTCGGGAAGAGAGGAAGGACCACTGAACACTGACTGACTTACAAGAGGAGCAGCGTAGCTTAGTGGAAAGAGCACAGGTTTGGGAGTCAGAGGTCATGCCTTCTAATTCTGCTCTGCCACTTGTCAGCTGTGTGACTTGGGACAAGTTACTTAACTTCTTTGTGCCTCAGCTACCTCATCTGTAAACTGGAGAGCAAGATTGTGAGCCCCACGTGGAACAACCCGATTACCTTGTATCTATCCCAGTGCTTAGAACAGTGTTTGGCACTTAGGAAGCACTTAACAAATACCACCATTATTATCATTATTATCGTGGCTCTCAGAGCTCAGTGGAGAGCTCTGTGGTCCTGCAATCTCTGCCCACCACCCATCCTCTTCCTCTGGGACTGTGGACTGCTGCTGTGTCAGTGGGGCCCCGAAAGGTGGCTGAGAGGGATAGGAAATATCTTCAACTGGACCCCGGTCACTGCAGTCCCGCTACTTTGAGGGATAAGGCTGTGAAAGGAGGGAAGGGGAACCCGGGGGGCACAGGGAGATGTGGGTTTTGCAGCTGTCTCTCTCTGCCCCGGTCCTCCCCACCAGCCAACATCTGAGGGCCTCTGGGAGCCATTCTGAGCTAGTAGTAGCCACCTGAATGGCAAACCTTTGTCTCCTTCATATAGAAGTTAGGTATCTTAGATATTAGGGATTAGATATTAGATAGCTGAGATCTTGGACAGTGAGGGATCCAGTATAATAATGAGGAGTTTCTGCTCCAGAGCAAAGGTGGGAGCCTTGGGAAAATGCCCTTCAGCCCCAATTCCCAGCCCAGAGCTGCATAGTCCCGAAGGAAAGCCCTGAAAAATCACCGACAGAGAGATGGCTTCATCCTACTCACCCATTTCCATCGCTTGTGCTGGCCGGTTGGGCAGTTCACGGACAGTCAGACTCCGGCAGGACGAGGATGAGGCAGAATTTATCAGCCGCTCTCCCCTCCCTCGGGAAGTGATCAGCGTGTGTTGTGAATTAGCGACTCACTGAGCACTAGTACGCTCTGACACTCCTCCTGAGACTTCTCTGGAAATGCTCAGACTCCCCTCCCTGCTGCCCAGGGACCAGATGAGCCCAGATCTCTCTCCGCAATTACCTGCCACGAATTGACCATCAGAGATGCCCATGGAGAAATACGGCAGCATCAGGGTTGTATCCCGCAGCCCTGGTGCCATCCCAGCTCCCACGCGCAGTCCAGTACTACCAGGAGCCAAACCTGGGTCTCTAGTGGGGGTCTGATAGTCTCTCTTGCAGGGTCACTAAGGGTCACAAGTGCTACTTGCCCCAGCCCCCATCCCTCTCCTGCCTGTCTTTGTGCCTCATTGTCATCGATCTGCTCAACCAGAGGGAGGGAAAATTTGGAAGGGGAGCCGGTGGACTGATTGGAAGCTGCTCAGACTTATTCCAGATTGCCGGGCCCAGAAATGAGTCCTTCCCTGTAGGAACCCAAGGAGCTTCCTCTCAAGGATCTCTCACAGCAGGAACCTTTCTCAGTCACCAGGCCCAGGACAAATCATTCAGTCAGTTAGTAGTATTGATCGAATGCCTATTGAATACTCATTGTTGGAACGTGTCTACCAACTGTTATTTCGTACTCTCCCACGTTCTTAGTACAGTGCTCTGTACACAGTAAACTTTTAATAAATATGATCGATCGATTGATTGAGAACTGAGGAAGACAGATGCCATAAGGGAGAGGCTGAGGCACCAGTCCAGGGGAGAGGTGATGAAGACTTGCAACTTGGGGGTGGTTGTTTGGGTCAATCAGTCAGTCAGCCATATTTATTGAGCACTTAGTATATGCAGAGCATTGTACTGCGAGTTTGGGAGAGTACCATATAAAAAGAAAACAGACATTACCTGGGCACAATGAGTTTATAATCTAAAGGGACAGACAAACATTAATATAAGCATTAATATAAATAAATAAAATTACAAATAAGTACATAAGTATTGTGGGGCTGGGAGGGGGAACAAGTAAAGGGACGAAGTCAGGGTGACGCAGAAGGAAATGGGAGAAGAGGAAAGGAGGGTTTGGTCAGGAAAAGTCTCTTGGAGGAGATGTGCCTTTATTAAAGCTTTGAAGGGCCAGGGGGTGGAGAATAATTGTCTGTTTGGGTAGAAAGTGCTCAATAAATACGATCGAATAAATGAAGGATCCCTCCCCTCGAGAAGGTTTCAATCTAAGGTGGGGTAGGACTGATATTAAGAGAAAAAATGGGTTGTGGAAACGAGTTTGTACTTAAATAACAGACTGTTAAGTTCTGTATAGAAGTATAGCCGAAGACTGGGGGCACAAAAGCTTAGGTGATTCCATGACCTGGAGGCTCAGAGTCCTCTCCTACCCCACCCCGGACCCCTTAGGTCAGTTCAGCCAGTTTGGTGACCCTTTGGAAAAAGTCCCCATACATTCTGGGCATGGAAGAAAAGTCAAAGAGCCAGAAGAAAAAAAATACAAGTGCTCACATGCCACAACTCAGATTCAAACCGAGGTTGCTGTGGCCACAACACAGAGTGCTAACTACTATAAAATCACAGCACATCACATATTAAATTACTTGAACCCACAGATAGTTCTATAAATTTCTGCATCCTGCTCCTTTTACCTGTGCTAAGCCTTTCTGAAGTTTTTCAATTCCGAATTTCTGCCCCAGAACCTCTCCACCTCTTAGGGCATTTACCTTTAATCAATCAATCAATTAGTCAATCAGTCAATCAATCGATCAGTCGGATTAATTGAGCACTTCATTGAGTATCCTGCCGACATAAAGGATACTATAGCTAGCACTTGGGAGAGGACAATACAACAGTTGGTAGACACAGTTCCTGCCCACAATGAACTTACAGTCTGGAGAGGGAGACATACATCAATATAAATAAATGAATCACAGATATGGACATTAGCATTGTGAGGTCTCTGGAGAGTTTCAACAACACCGCTTGTGGTTTATTAGCTTGGCAAGTGGTTTTTGGTGTGCATGAGCATTGGTTTGCAAGAGTTTGATGTTTGTTGTTTGGGAAGCGTGGAAAACCTCTATCTCTCCTCAGCGGAGATCTGGTTGAGGTTCCAGTGGATTTGAACTCAAATGGGCCAGTTGGTCCCCTCCATTGCCAATCTACCCAGGAGAGAGGCGAATGAGACCCAGAAGAGGGAAGTAGGTTTTTATTATTATGGTAATTATTTACCACTTACTATATATACCAGAAACTGTTCTAAATGCTGCAGTCAAGACTATATAATCAAGTTGGACATAGCACCTTTCCCACAGGGGCTCACTGTCTTAATCTCCATTTTACAGATCAGGTAACTGAGACATTTGGATCCACTTTGGGCCCTCCATACCCCTCCAAGGGCCTGAAAGTCAGCAGACTCTGAGCACTCACCCCTCCCTCTCTGCTCTTCCAATCAATCGAACAATCAATCAAACATATTGATGGGCTTCTACTGAGTGCCCAACACTGTATTAAGCACCTGGGAAAGGAAAATAGAATTAATAGACATGATCCTTAACCTTAAGTTGCTTACAATCTGTTGGGGATACAGACATCTGCACTCCTATTTATTAAGATCACAAAAATCAAACCCCAAAAATTAATCTTTTTCTCAATTCACAAAAAGCCATTTGCACCCAAAATGGGACTCAAAGCCACCATCTCTGACTTTAGAAGGGCAATCCTTATCCATTAGACCACCATGGCCCTGTAGCAGGAGTCTATATTCCTAAAATATTAATAGATCAATTGATAGATTGTTAGATCAATAAGTGCTTTGGGACTGGGAAGGGGAATGAATTAAATAATTAAGTCGGGCATTTCATAAGAGATTGGGAATAGAGGAAAGGAAGGCTTAGTCAGAGAAGGCCTACTGGAGGAGATGTGACTTCAAATGAGGCTTTGAATATGTGGAGAGTCATTGCCTGTTTCTGGGGAGAGGAAGAAGCTGAAATACCTGCTCTCCTTCCTATGTAGATGATGACTCCATGGTGCCCAATCTACTTATCCTATAGCTACCCTAGGGCTTGATACATAGTAACCATTTAACAAATACCACAGTTGTTATTATATTAAACAAATCCATCATATCGTAGTTCTCCTTACCTTCCAAGTGCTCCTAAAATCCCACCTCCTCCTGGAAGCTTTCCCCTATATTTTATGAACTTATTTATACCCTCCTCATTTCTCATATAGGTATGCATACTCTTTTACTTCTTTTGACTGTTCTAGTTGTAAATGTTTTTGTTCTTCTCTCCCATTACAGTTTAAACTGCTTTTAGGCAGGAAACGTCACTTCTTTATTCTATTTATTCTTTATTTTCCCGGCATTTGGTACAGTGCTGCTTCAAGTGGGTACTTAATAAATACTACTTGTACTAATTCCTGAATTAATTTCCATTACCCCAAGTTGGGCAAACCCGATGCAAAACATTATACAGTCAAATAGTAATGATGTCCTGCAAGTGAGAAGGATAGGATTTCTAATCCTAGTTCCACCACTTGTCTTGTCTGCTGTGTGATCTTGGGGATGTAGCTTCACTTCTCTGTGCCTCAGTTACCTCATCTGTAAAAAGGGATGAATAATTTGAGCCCCAGTTGGGACAGGGGCCGGATCCAACCTGATTTCCTTTTACTCTCCCCAGAGCTTAATAAAGTGTCTTGCACATAGTAAGAGTTTAACAAATCCCATTATTATTATTATTATTACTACTGGGTTTCTAGGAGAGTATAGTACAATTAATAGGCAGGATGTAGACTTTAAGCTCCCTGTGGGCAGGGAACAAGTTGTGTTGTATTCTCTCAAGCACTTAGTAACTGCTCTGCCCAAGGTACGTGCTCAATAAATACGATTGAATGACTGAAGAATCCCTCCCCTCAAAAAGCTTTAATCTAATGCGGGGGAGGACTGATACTGAGAGAAAAAAAGAAAAGGGTTTGCAGAAATGAGTTCGTACTTAAATAACAGACTGTATAAGCTATGTGTGGAAGTATTATCAGACATCGATTGCACAGGAGCTTATGTGACTCCACGGCCCTGAGGCTCAAAGTCCTCTCCTTTCCCACCCCGTATTACTTAGGGAAGTTCAAGCAGTCTGTTGTCTTTGGAGAAAATGCCCACTCTTTCCCTCTGTTCCTCATTTCCACTGAACAGTTAAATACAAATATTAGTGAATATGGCAACTCTGGAATCTTGTTCTATGAGCGTTACCCTAAAGCAATAATTGTGTCAGGGAATTAGCTCAAATGGTAGAGCTCTCTCTTACCATGTGAGAGGTGGTGGGATCGATACCTGCGTTCTCTAATTTTCTTGAAACCCCTGTTTTTTGGATAGATTAATGTCCCAGGGAGACATGGTGGGTCTGAGGCAGTGGTATTTATTGAGAGCTTCCCGAGTGCAGAGCACTATACTAAGAGAGTGAGAGTATACTCTGCAAGAGAGTTGGTAGACATGTTTCTTCCCCACGAACATTCAACTGATGATATTTACTGGGCATTTATAGTGTGCAGACCACTGTATTAAGTGTATGGGAGTTTATAATATAGCAAGAGTTGATACGGTCTAGAGGTGGGAGCTGTTGCTTTATTTCATTCCCACTCTGGCGGCAGAAGGAACTAAGTTGGGCTTTTTCTCTTAAGTGTAATCAAGCTCAGAGCCTGGTCCAGTATAGATTCCCAGAACTGGGGGCATCAGATACTTTAGCTCAATTCCCACATACATTCCAGGAATAAAAGAAAAGCAAAGAGAAAACCATCCCTGTCCCCACATGCCGTGACCCAGATTTGAACCGAGGTTGCTGTGGCCGTAACGCAGAGTACTAACCACTATACAATCATAGTGCACCACCAGGTCAGGTTCTGCTCTCCCAGCCTCCTCTTCTTCAGATCGATCTATAAATTACCGAATCCTGCTCCTTCCATTTACTATCATTCCTTTTAAGTTTTACAATTTCGAGTTTCTGCCCCAGAACCTCTTCACCTCTTAACACATCCCCTTTTAATCAATCAATCAATCAATCAATCATATTTATTGAGGGCCTATTGTGAGCAAAGCACTATACTATACAGAAGTATTCTTGGAGACTTGAGTGCACAAGGGTTTTGGTGACTCCGCGGACCTGAGACTCAGGGTCTTCTCCTTCCCCACCCTGTATTACTTAGGGAGATCCAGCCAGTTTGGTGACTCTTTGGAGAATGTGCCCATCAGTTCACACTGACACTCTTTTCAATTGGAAAGATAACTACAAATATTGGTGAATACGACAGTCCTGTGATCTTGTTCTATGAGTGTTTACTCTAAGCACTAAAGGTGTTGGAGAATTAGCTCAGATGGTAGAGCTCTCGCTTAGCATGTAAGAGGCGGTGGGATTGATGCCCACATTTTCCAATTTTCTCGAACCCCCCTTTTTTAAGATAGATAAAGAACAGTGCTTGGCACATAATAAGTGCTTAACAAATACCATTATTATTATTATAAAGGTCCCAGGAAGACATGGCAGGATATGAGCCAGTGTTATTTATTGAGAGCTTCCTCAGTGCAGAGCACTGTACTAAGTGAGTGAGAGAATACATCGCAAGAGAGTTGGTAGATACGTTTCCTCCCCATGAACATTCAATCGATGATATTTATTGGGAGCTTACAGTGTGCAGAGCACTGCACTAACTTGCTTGGGAGTTTACAATATAATGAGAGTTGATACACTCGAGAGGTGGGAGTTGCTGCTTTATTTCATTCCCAGTCTGGCAGTCGAAGGACCTGAGTTGGGTTTTTTCTCTTAAGTGTAATCAAGCTCAGAGCCTGGTCCAGTATAGCGTCCCAGAATTGGGAGCATCAAAAACTCTGGCTTAGTTCCCACATACATTCCAGGAATAAAAGAAAAGCAAAGAGAAAACCATCCCAGTGCCCACATGCCATGACTCGGATTTGTACTGAGGTTGCTGCGGACACAACGTAGAGTACTAACCACTATACGATCACAGCACACCATCGGAACTCATCTTACTCTAACAGCCCTCTCTTCTTCAGATAGATCTATAAATCACCGAATCCTGCTCTTTCTGCTTACTATCATTCTCTCTGAGGTTTTTCAGTTTCTAGTTTCTGCCCCAGAAGCTCTTCACCTCTTAGCACATCCCCTTTTAATCAATCAATAATAATAATAATGTTGGTATTTGTTAAGCGCTTACTATGTGCTGAGCACCGTTCTAAGCGCTGGGGTAGACATAGGGGAATCAGGTTGTCCCACATGGGGCTCACAGTCTTAATCCCCATTTTATTCATTCATTCATTCAATAGTATTTATTGAGCGCTTACTATGTGCAGAGCACTGTACTAAGCGCTTGGAATGAACAAGTCGGCAACAGATAGAGACAGTCCCTGCCATTTGTCGGGCTTACAGTCTAATCGGGGGAGACAGACAGACAAGAACAGTAGCATCAGGTAAGTCGATACGTACAGAAATCAGGGCAGGTGACTGAGTGCATGAGTGCTGAGGTAGTATGGAGAGGAAATGACTTGGGGAGAAGGAAATTAATGGAAGAAAGCCTCCTGGAAAAGGTGAAATTTCAGGAGGGCTATGAAGAAGGGAAGAGCTGCAGCCTGGCAGTTTGAAGTGGGAGGGAGTTCTAGGCTGCAGGGAGGACAGTGAGACAGGGGCCAGAGGAAGTAGGATCAAAAACGTGGCATAATGAAAAGGTGAGCTTCACAGCAACTAAAAGTGATGGCTGGGTTGTGGCAATAATAATAATGTTGGTATTTTTGTTAAGCGCTTTCTATGTGCCAAGCACTGTTCTAAGCGCTGGGGTAGATACAGGTATTCAGGTTGTCCTACGTGGGGCTCACAGTCTTAATCCCCATTTTACAGATGAGGTAACTGAGGCCCAGAGAAGTTAATTTACCAGCTCAAAGTCACACAGCTGACAAGTGGCAGAGTGGGGATTAGAACCCACAAACTCTGATCCCAAGCCCAGGCTCTTTCCATAAGCCACACTGAAGATACAAGGTAATCAGTTGTCCCATGTGGAGCTCACAGTCTTAATCCCCATTTTACAAATGAGGTGACTGAGATCCAGAGAAGTGAAGTTTTGCCTACGGTCACACAGCACTCCGCACAAGTGGCGGAGCCAGGATTAGAACCCACAACCTCTGACTCCCAAGCCCGTGCTCTTTCCATTGAGCCAGGCTGCTGCTCAAGAAGAGGTGAGAGGAGTGAGGAGAAGTAGCAGGGAGGGAGCTCAGGAGTGTTTGCTTGTGGCTCTAGAATGTAAGCTCTTTGTGAGCGGGGAACATGTCTACCTACTCTCTCAAGGGCTTAGTACGGTGCTCTGCACAAAGTAAGCACTCAAAAAATACCAATGATTGACGATTGAGATGAAGAGGGATGGGCGATCATAGAAGGGTTTGGTGGAGTGGGGAGGCGGTGCATCGAACAGTGTACTAGAAAAATGATCCGGGAGGTGGAGTGAAGTCTGAAGAGGCCGGAGTCAGGGAGACCGATAAAGTAGTCTTGCTGGAATATTAAGAGTAACTCAACCGGGGAGGTGGCCACCTAAGGACATAGAACAGAAGTGGAGGAGAATGCCATCTTGTGGCCTTGTGGAAAGAGCACAGGCCTGGGAGTCAGAGGACTTAATAATAATAATAATAATTGTAGTATTTGTTAAGCCCTTACTATGTGCCGAGCACTGTTCTAAGCGCTGGGGTAGATACAGGGTAATCAGATTGTCCCACGTGGGGCTCACATTTTTTAATCCCCATTTTTACAGATGAGGTAACTGAGGCAAAGAGAAGTTAATTAACCTGCCCAAGGTCACACAGCAGACAAGTGGCAGAGCTGGGACTTGGGTTCTGATCCCTGCTCCACCACTTGCCTGCCATGGGACCTTGGGCAAGACACTTCACTTCTTTGGGCCGCCGTTTCCTCATCTGTAAAATGGGGATTTAATATCTGTTCTCCCTACTCCTTAGACTCTGAGCCCCACCTAGAATAGGGACTGTGTCTGACCTGACGATTGCATTTCCCCCAGGGCATAGTACAGTGCTTGGCACATAGTGCTTCCCAAATACCACCATTATTATTCTTTTCTTTGTACCCAGACCCAGCCACACTAATCCAGCTCAACTGCAGGAAGTGTTTAGCTGAGCATGGGGGTTGGCTTAAACCTTAGATCTCCCAGTTTCTATCTCACTTCACTACCTAGACAGTATCCATCGGGCTATCTTTGGGGCAGGGTCCAGAGATGGCCACCTCCAAATCAGACCAATAAAGATTTACTGAGTGACCGATCAGAAATCCCTAGAGTCCTGATTGGGATAAGTACTGGGCTGAGGAGAGGGGGGGTGGGGGGGAGGGTGTGTGTGTGTGTGCGTGTGTGCATGTAGGGGGCTGAGGGGGAAGGGGAGGGAGGCACATTCCAGCTCAACAATGGAATAGACTTTCACTTTCACCCCTGAAAGCCTGTCAATCAGCCCTATATTCAAACACAGGAACCCACTGCTGCACAAATATCCAGGTAATCATTTCCCTTTGAAAACCTAGAGAGCACACTGTTATTTCAGAAAGCATTAGTCCACTGGATTGATTAAAATCTGAATTATCAGGTGCACATGACTGTTCACTGAACAATTACTGGACATAACATGGCCGGAGCTTCCACTTCCCTAGGAGCTGTTTGGTTCCTGCTAGGTTGGTGTTGTGATGTGACAGGACACTCAAGCAGCTGCTGTATGCAATAAACTGGAGAGGGGTGGGGCACCCACAAGGCCAGAGGGCAGAAGAGAGAGTTTCAAGGTCTCCAACAGCATAGTGAAGCAGTGGACAGTTGGGAGAGCACTGTAGCACTGTACCAGAAGAGGGTTTGCTCTATGTCCTTTCCACCCTTAACTTTAGGGGAGCAGCACAGCCTAGTGGATAGAACACGGGCCTGGGAGTCAGAAGGATCTGGGCTCCAATCCCAGCTCTGCCACTTGTCTACTGTGTGACTTTGGGCAAGTCACTTAACTTCCCTATGCCTCAGTTACCTCATCTGTAAAATGGGGATTAAGACTGTAAGCCCCAGGTGGGACAACCTGATCACCGTGTATCTACCCCAGGGCTTAGAGCAGCACTTGACACATAGTGTTTAACAAATACCATCATCATTATTATTAGTTTGCACTTCCACAGTGTATGACATGCAGTAAGCGCTCAACAAATACCATCAGTATTATTTAGCTTTTCTCTCACATTCCTCAAACCCCCAGTCACCTAAGTGGCCCCCCTTTCTCATCATGACTCCTCAATTCTCTAATTGTTCACCCCACAATCAGGCCAGGATACCCCATCATCCTTTGTCTCTCTCAAATGCCATCTGGACTCCCAACAGCCCCTTCCCCAGAGCTACTGGAAAATCTGTGGCTACATTTATTGCCATTGTTCTTGTCTGTCTGTCTTCCCTGATTAGACTGTAAGCCCGTCAAACGGCAGGGACTGTCTCTATCTGTTGCTGACTTGTTCATTCCAAGTGCTTAGTACAGTGCTCTGCACATAGTAAGCGCTCAATAAATACTATTGAATGAATGAATGAAAAGCAAGTGCAGCATGGCTTATGGGGGGAGGCCAGGGACTGAGTCACCTGAAGGGGGTTCTGAGGTAGGACACCCCAAAGCACAGCACTGGACGAAAGCTGAGCTGCTAGATTTATAACTCAGAACTGTTTACCAGGATAGATTGGGAATCTGTCACCTCAAACTTCATTCTTTCACTTGCCTCTATATTGTCTTGGCTGGTGATTTTACTGCTCATTGTTTGAAATCCCATAGTTATTGTTGCCCTTAACTGTTTACTCTCACCTAGGTTACTTGTCCCATTGGGGTGGTGGGGCAGGGACTATATCTGATTGGTTGGGTTTGCGGCTCCCCAGCACTCAGCACAGTGTTTGACACACATCACAAGCACTCAGCGCCATAACTAACTGACTCTGGGTGTTCTTCCAGCATCAATCATTTTACAGATGAGGGAACTGAGGCACAGAGAAGTTAAGTGACTTGCCCACAGTCACACAGCCGACAAGTGGCAGAGCTGGGATTTGAACTCATGAGCCCTGACTCCAAAGCCCATGCTCTTTCCACTGAGCCACGCTGCTTCTCCATCAATCAATCAATCGTATTTACTGAGGACCTACTGTGAGCAAAGCACTATACTGTACAGAAGTATTCTTGGAGACTTGAGTGAACAAGGGTTTTGGTGACTCCATGGGCCCGAGGCTTGGGGTCTTCTCCTTCCCCATCCTGTATTACTTAGGGAGCCTTCCCCACCCTGTATTACTTAGGGAGGTCCAGCCAGTTTGGTGACTCTTTGGAGAATGTGCCCATCCATTCACACTGACCCTCGTTCCGATTAGACAGATAACTACAGATATTAGTGAATACAGCAGACCTGTGATCTTGTTCTATGAGTGTTCCCCTAAAGCAGTAAGTATGTCAGGGAATTAGCTCAGATGGTAGAGCGCTCGCTTAGCATGCGAGAAGTGGTGGGATTAATGCCCATATTCTCCAGTTTTCTTGAAACCCCTGTTTTGGGGCTAGATAAAAGTCCCAGGAAGGCATGGTTGGATCTGAGCCAATTAACCAATGATATTTATTGAGAGCTTACCGTGTGCAGAGCACTGTACCAAGCTTTTGTTCACTGCAACACAGTTGGTAAACACGTTTCCTCCCCACGAATATTCAATCAATGGTATGTATTGGGTGCTTACAGTTTGCAGAGCACTTACAGTTTGCAGATTACAATGTAATGAGAGTTGGTAGACAGGTTCCCTGCCCACAGTGAGTTTACAGTCCAGCAGCGGGGGTTGCTGCCTTATTTCATTCCCTCTCTGGTGGCAGAAGGAACTGAGATGGGCTTTTTGTTTTACTGTGTTATCAAGCTCAGAACTTAGCCCAGTTTAGCTTCCCATAACAGGGAGCATTAAATACTGTGGCTTAGTTCCCACACACACTACGGGAATAAAAACAAAGAAAAAAGAAAACAATTCCCGAGTTTGCCTGCCATGACTAGGATTTGAACGGAGATTGCTGCGACCACAACACAGAATATTAACCACTGTATGATCACAGCGCACCACCAGTACGCCTCCTCCACTAACACATCCCTCTTCTTCAGATCGATATACAAATCACTGAATCCCCCTTCCGCTTACTATCGCTCCTTCCGAAGTTTTTCAGTTCTGAGTCCCTGCCCAGAACCTCTCTACCTCTTGGCACATCTCACTTTAATCAATCAATCAATCAATCCATTATGTTTATTGAGTGCTTACTGTGTGCAGAGCGCTGTACTATGCTCTTGGCAGAGTACAATATAACAGATTTGACAGACACATTCCCTACTCACAACGAGCTTACAGTCTAGAGGGACAGACAGATATGAACATAAATAAATGAATTCTGGATATGGACATTAGCGCTGTGGGGTCTCTGGAGAGTTTTGACAACGCTCTTTGCCTTTCATTAGCTTGGTAAGTGGTTTTTGGTGTACTCGTACATCTGCTTCATGAGTTTGGTGTTTGTTTTTTGGGGAGTGGTAAGAAACCCCTCGTTCTCCTCAGCCAAGTTTAGGATGAGTTTCTGGTGGACCCAAACTCAAAAAGCCCATTTGGGTACCCAGTAAAGAGGAGAATGAGGCCCAAAAGAGGGGAGAGTGTTTTTCATCATTATTATGATATTTCTTAAACGATTACTATATAATAATTATAAATGATTTTCTTTAAGGGCTTACTATGTGCCAAGCACTGTTCTAAGCACTGGGGTAGATACAAGGTTTTCAGGTTGTCCCACGAGGGGCTCACAGTCTTAATCTCCATTTTACAGATCAGGTAACTGAGGCACAGAGAAGTTAAGTGGCTGGCACAAGGTCACACAGCAGACAAGTGGCAGAGCAAGGATTAGAACCTGTGACCTCTGAATCCCAAGCCCGTGCTCATTCCATTAAGCCATGCTGTTTCTGTCAGACACTGTTCTAAGTACTGGCGTAGAGAGACGCTAACCAGGTTGTACTATCCCTGTCCCACATGGGGCTCACAGTTTTAATCCCCATTTTACAAATGAGGGAATTGAGGTACCGGGTCCCACTTTGGGCCCTCCCTCCTAACCCCAGGGCGTGGAAGTTGGCAAGCTTGAGCATCCTCCTGTCTCTCCCCACTCATCCAATCAATTAATCAATCAATTAACTAATCAATCAGTCAATCAGTCGTGTTGATGAACACCCACTCTATTAAGCACTTGGTAGAGTAAAATAGATTTACTAGACATGATCCTTAAACTCAAATTACTTACAACCTACAAATGGATATCCACATTCCTATTTATTAAAATAGCAAAAATCAAACAAAAATACCTTCATTATTTTCTCAATTAAAAGAAAATCCCTTTCATCCCAAAAGGGGAATCAAACCCACCATCTCTGGCTTAGGAGGCCACTTTTTTATCTATTAGGCTAGCAGAGCTGTGTAAGAGGTATATGAAAACTTCTCCCAATGTTGATAGATTGTTCCAGGGCACGAATCTATATTATTAATCAATCAATTACAGAGCCTTATACTCTGTTGTTCCCTCTTATTGGTAATTTCTTTTAGCACCTGCATCTCTAGACTGTAAATTCGTCTGCTAGTATGTAAGTTCATTGTGGACAAAACATTTCTATCCACACTGCTTTACAGTACTCTCCCATTTAATAAGTATTGTTCTCTGCACTCAGTAAGCATCCAGTAAATTCCACTGATGGATTGATTGATATATCCTGCTACATTGCAAAACTCTTGAGGACAGGGATCATGTTAATTAATAATATTATTACATTATTCAAGGGCTTAGTTGAATCCCCTGCACTCAGGCCATGTTCAATAACCTACCTGTTTACATTTATAGTTTATATTATTGTCTGTCTCCCCCTCTACACTGTAAGCTCATTGTGGGCAGGGAACGTGTTTGTTAACTGTCATGTTGTACTCTCCCAAGCGTTTTGTGAAATGCTCTGCACTCAGTAAGTACTTAATAAATACCACCGAATAAATGAATAACTACTATTGATGGATTGACTTGTTTGAAGATCTGATGGGGAGAGGAAAAGAGACCCTTTGAAAATCAGAGGTGGCACAGTACAAGAGATCTCTGAAGATGGAGCTATTTTATCCTCAATCATTTTGCAGCATGGCTTAGTGGAAAGAGGTCTTGGGAGTCAGAGGTCGTAGGTTCTAATCCCAGCTCTGCCACTTGTCAGCTGTGTGACCTTGGGCAAGTCACTCAACTTCTCTGTGCCTCAGTTATCTCATCTGTAAAAAGTGGATGAAGACTGTGAGCCCCACCTTCTATCTACCCCAGCGCTTAGAGCAGTACATTGCACATAGTAAGCGTTTAACAAATATCAACGTTATCATCATTTATTTCTGAGAAACCAGAATAGACAAACTCTTGAGTGTATTCTATAATCCTCAGGGCAATAACTGCAGAAGCATTACCTTGGTGGTCTAGAACACATTTTCAAAACTAAGTACCAGTGGCTCTGTTGCTTAGTGGTTAGCACACTGATCTTATAAAACAGTGGACATGAGTTTAAACCTCCGTGGGGCCTAATTTACTTTCTTTCCTGGAAGCGTTTGGGCTGAGGATGGCAAGGGAGAGCGAAAGCCAAGCATTTAGACCTGTGTTCTTCATGCAGTAAACCCTCAACTGGTTGGGATTAAATTTGGTTTGGGACTTTTGTGTAGGCAATAAAATTACCCACGAGTGGGCTTGAACGACCAACCTTTGGATTACCAGCACACACAGTAACCAACTCTACCACAGAGACAGCCACAATTCCAGCTCCAAGCTTAATCCACTCCAGGTTCTCATGATTTGCCCCATCTGCCAAATGGAGACTAGCATTGTGGTATTTATTAAGTGCTTATTAAAATGCCAAGCTCCGTTCTAAGCAGCGGGGTAGATGCAAGTTACTCAGGTTGGATACAGTCCCTGTCCCACATAGGGCTTACAGTGTTAATTTTTATAAACACAGCTCCTCCAAGAGGCCTTCCTCCAACTAAGCGTTCATTTCCCCTGTTTCTCCCTTTATATCATCCTTGCACATGGAAATGAAGTCTTTAAATACCCTCAGCCCCACAGCATTTATGTGCATAGCTATATTTTGCTTTAAAGTGTGCTTCGCCCTCTAGACTGTAAGCTTCTTGTGGACAGGGAAGACATCTACCAACTCTGTTATAGCCAGCACTCAATAAATATAACAAAGTTTTATTACAATAATAATTATGAATATGGTACTTGTTAAACACTTACTATGTGTCAAGTACTGTTATAAGCACTGGGGTAAATACAGGATCGGCAGGTTAGACAGAGTCCCTGCCTTTCAAGGAGCTCACAGTCTAAATAAGAGGGAGAACAGGCATTGAATCTCCATTTTACAGATGAGGAAACCGAGGCACAGAGAGGTTGTCCAAGTTCATTCAGCATGCAAGTGGTGGAGTCAGGATTAGAACCCAGACCTTCAGGGTTAGAACCAAGGCCTTCTCACTCCCAAGCCCACCCCTTTTCTCCTTTGTCAGACTCCTTCTACTCTCCCAAGCACTTAGTACAATACTCTACACTGCAAGTTCTTAATAAATACATAGATTGATAGACCCAAGGTAATCATCCAATAATCATCTCTTAGCACCGAAGAGAGAAGGAGAGCAGTTATTTTAATCCCCACTTGACGGATAAGGAAACCAAAGTCCAGAAAGATAATGGTTTCTTGTTTACCTCATTATAAGTGTCTGGGAGTTAGATGTTATTTAGTCATACATATGTGAATATATGACTGAATAAAATCTGAGGATAGCTATAAATACATTCAGGAGAACTTGCTAGGGCTGATACACTGTATTGAACGCTTGGGATTGATTGATTTGTATATATCTTTAATTCTATTTATTTATATTGATGCTATTGATGCCTGTCCACTTGTTTTGTTTTGTTTGGTTGTCTGTCTGCCCAGTTCTAGACTGTGAGCCCATTGTTGTGTTAGGATTGTCTCTATTTGTTGCTGAATTGTACTTTCCAAGTGTTTAATACAGTGCTCTGCACAGAATAAGTGCTCAGTAATTATGACTGAATGAATTGAAGGAATGATTGATTGATTGGAAGAGGACAAGAGAGGAAGTGAATAAAAAGAACCCCTGCTGTTAGGGGATTTATAATCTAGTGTTGGACACGGGTGTGTACACACATACAGACATGAAAGTAATGTACAGAGGAGATGATGAAATTGGATCTGTAGGCCAGAAAGTACATAGGTGGGGTGGGCAGGAATCCCGTCTATCAACTCCATTGCACTGAGTATAGGGCTTTTTCTTGTTCTATTTGTTAAGCTTACTTTGTGTCAAACACTGTTCTTAGCGCTTGGGTAGGTACTAAGATATGACGCAGTCCCCATCCCACATGGAGCTCACAGTTTAAGTACACAGTAATGATACCAATGACTGATAGGTAATAGGGCATACTGGCTCTGTACAGAAGTGCTATCGGTGAATATGAGTATGTAAGACCACTGTTGATGCAGAAGGGAGGAGGAGGTGGTAGAACGCCCTAAGGTCCTAAAGTGACCCCCACTGGACCCCTGCGCTCAGGGGTTAGCACGAGGCCCAGCTCTTCTGAGAGAAGATAACAGGAGCTAAGTGCAGCATCCTTGAGTTAAAAGACTATACAGACACCTGCGAGCAGAGGGGATATTGTACTCTGTAGGTGATTGAAGGGCACAATGGGTGTGGGGGTGAGACAGAGGGAGTTCTGAAGGTTAGCATTATCTGTGAAGTCTGCAGCGACCTCAAGCACGAGTTCCTCCCAAAGAGCAGATAAACTTTTCTGGCCTCCTCTGCCAACACAATCAATAAATGGTGTAACTTAGTGCCAGTTTATTTATATTAATGTCTGTCTTCCCCTCTAGACTGTAAGCTCAATGGACATAGGGAATGTGTCTGATATATTTTTGTAGTTTACCCTCCCAGGCGTTTAATACAGTGCTCTGCACACAGTAAGCACTCAATAAATATGATTAATTGACTGCATACTATGGACACTTTAAATCTCCCTGCAGTCGTTAAGGGACTTGTCATTGGGGTCAACTCCACCTGCCCTGGCCTTGGGTTTTAACTGTTGTGTCCCCCACCACCCTGAGTTGTGTTTCTTTTTCCATGAGGCATTGTGGAACCCAAAGGGTAGGGAGCGAAGTACTCAGATGGGATGGGGCAAGACTAAAAATTAAAAATAAAATAAAAGACAGGGTACTGCAAGCTTGTTGTGGGCAGGGAAAGTGTCTACCAATTCTGTTACATTGTACTCTCTCAAATGCTTAGTGCAGAGTTCTGCACACATTAAGCACTCAATAAGTAAAATTGATTGACATTGACTGATGGAATTGGGGGGTGCCCCAAAGCAGCAGAGATGGGGCCATTCATTTGAGGGTGGGCCCGTTAGTGGAGGCGGGGAGAGAGCTCGGCAAGTAAAGAGAGAGGGTGGAAGAAGAGCATGGAAAAGAGGAGGAGGGAGAAAGGAGAAGATGAGGAAAGAGGAGAGCAAGCAGGAAATGTAGAAGCAAGAAGGGGATGGTTGAAGGCGGAGGGGAGAAGAGAGAAAAGAAGGAGAGGAGGGAGCGGGAGGCAGGATTTTGTTTGCTAGTACTGTGCTTGACATACAGTAAGCAAATTATTATTATTATTATTGCAAAGACCTCAAAACGATCCTCAAAGCCAGCACACATTGTAAAACCTTCTGACATGTTATGGCAGAGGCATGATTGGGAAGGGTTCAGATAAGAGAAAAAAACACACATTTCTATATGGAACAATAAACCGCCAGATGGAATTTATGATAGCTCAGTCGTTAAAGCTGACAATTGTAGGGGCTTTTGTTCCTGCACATTTTTAGGCTGCTGGTTTGAAGGGTTTTATTTATTTTCTTTTGGTTTCCTTCCAGTGGTAATTCAATTTCCCTGGCCAGAGATCTCTATGGCTGGAGGAAGGGACAGCACTCAGTTAATCGTAATAATGATCATTAAGGACTGTGCTAAACACTGGGGTAGGGATAAGACAATAAATCAATCAATCATATTTATTGAACGATTACTGTGTGCAGAGCATTGCAATATCAGACAATCAGAACAGATCCTGCTGCTGTCAAAGAGGGAGGGTGAAGTGATATCTCAACTCCATTCTACAGATGAAGAAACAGATGGGGCTGAGAGGCTGAGTTACCCAAGGCCAGTGGTGAAACTGGGATCAGAACCCTGGAGTCCAAGCTCTGCTTTTTTTCCAGTATATAAAGTATACAGAGGCAAATAAGACTTTTCATGGGCTTCTTCGAAAACCCAGCTAGCTGGAGAGCACATGGCCTGATGGATAAAGTGTCTGATTCCAGATCTGAGGGTTCAAGGCCCTATGTGGCTGCTTTTTGATCTTTTGCTTAAATCTGTATCTTGCGACTCTGGGGTCCTCTCCGGCAACCCCCATCCCTTCTGTGAAAGGACATACATTGACAAGTTTCAAGTAAGTCAATATATTTATGGAATGCTTGCTGTGTGCAGAGCACTGTCTCTAATGCTTGGGAGAGTGCAAGAGAGGGAGCAGACACTATTCCTGCTCTCAAGGAGCAAAAGGCAAAAATGAATAATCAATTGATTTACTGAACGCTTAATCCGTGAAGAATCCTGTACTAAGTGCTTGGGGGAGTACAATGGAACAGAATTAGCAGACACGTTCCCTTTCCATAAAGAGTTTACAGTCTAGAGGGGGAACAATCCAATAATGATTCCCTGGGGGCTCAATCTTTCTCTCTGTCTGTCCCTTTCTGTCTCTGTGTCTCTCCCCTCTCCCTCCCTCACTGTCTCTCCCTTGTCTGTCTCTCTCCAATTCCTGGGGAAGCGTAGAAGTGGGGGAGGGAATAGGTGCTCCTGGGGCACGACTGGGCAGTAGGGGAGTGGAGGGGGTGGGAGCAAAGACATCATCGAGACAGCAAAGCCTCCTTTATCCTAGTAAGTGCTTAACAAATGCCATCATTATCATTATTATTATTATTATTCAATAAATATGATTGAACGAATGAATGAATATCATCTCTGTTGTACTGCACTCTCCCTTGAGCTTAGTACAGTGTTCTGCATGCAATAAGCACTCAATAAATACAATTGATTGATTGACTGCTCATTTGAGGGTTGCTGCAATCTCACACCTTTAGCCAAGAGCAAAGGGGTTCCTGAAAATGGCAAAGGAGGAGGGTGACCTCTGCATGGAGAAGGTAGACTTCAACGCATGCTACCGGTAGATCCAGTAGCAGGCAGTGTCCAGTCCCCATGAGACTCCGGGTCGTCTGTGGGACCTGTGCCCTCTGTGATTAAGGACAGGCCGGCCCACCAAGGAGCACATCCTGGAGCTGATGGGGTGGGACCAGTTCCTCACCATCCTGCTCCCCGACAACCAGGCCTGGGTATGAATCCAGTGCCCAGAGATTGAGGAGGAAGAGGTAGATGCTGGCGAGAGTCAGAGGGGGAGCAGGACGGGCCTGGAGAGCAGGTCAATCAGTCAGTCAAATGCAAGTGTGAAGGACTTACTGTGTCCAGATCACTGTACTAAGCACTTGGGAGAGTGCAATATAACAATAAACTGACACAGTGGGGAGAGCCAGTGCCTAGAACCTGGGTATCTCAACTCTGGGTGCTGAGCTCTCCCCACTAGGTTAAAAAAATAATAATAATGGCATTTGTTAATCGCTTACTGTGTACCAGTCACTCTTCTAAGCTCTGGGTTTGATACAAGTTAAACAGTTTGGACACAGTCCCTGTCCCACATGGGGCTCACTGTTTTAATCCCCATTTTACAGATGAGGGTAATTGAGGCCCAGAGAAGTTATGTGACTTGTCCAAGTCACACAGCAGACATGTGGTGGAGCCGGGATTAGAACCAAGATCCTCCTGACTCCCAGCTCCCTGCTCTATCCACTAAGCCATGCTGCTCTGCTACTCAAGAACAACGCTGTGGTGGGAGGAGGGTGGGCCGGTCGCGAGGCAAGGGGGGGCGATTCCTGGTCATCCTCTGCAGTCTTTGTGAATCTGGCCAGTCTGCCCTGACCTCCCTGGAGTTGCTCCTCCTGCAGGAGGGATTAGCTTGAGGGTTGGGGAGTCTCTGGGGCGACTCATATTCTGGCAGGTTTCTCTGAGCTTTATTTTTTATGCCATTTGTTAAGTACTTACTATGTGTCAGGAGCTGTACTAAGTGCTTGGGGAAATACAAGCTCATCAGGATGGATGCAGTCCAAGTCCCACATGGGGGTTACAGTCCCCATAAACAGATTACGGAACTGAGACATAGAGAAGTAAAGTGATTTACCCAAGGTCACACAGCAGACTTATGGTGGAGTCAGGGTTAGAACTCAGGTCCTTTAGATTCCCACACCGGTGCTCTATCTGCTAGGCCACTCTGATTCTTTGACTTGGCACATGTTACCAATGTGGTCTAGTGGACAGAGCAGGGGCCCGGAAGACGGAAGGAACTGGGTTCTAATCCCAACTCTGTCACTTGTCTGCTGAGTGACCTTGAGCAAGTCACTTAACTTCTCTGGGCCTCTGTTACCTCATCTGTAAAATGGGGATTAAGACCGTGAGCCCCATGTGGGACATGGACTATGTCCAAGCTGATCTCGGAGTTTTGTACAGTACCTGGCTCATTGAAAGCACTTAACAAGTACCATAAAAAATAATATTAAGACCTCTTATATGCCTAGGGCAGTCCTAGATAAAAGATAATCAGATTGAACTCTTTCCCTATCCCGTAAGCGGGTCACAAGAAGGAGAGGTGATCCCAAATTTTATCCTGATTATGCAGATGAAGAAACTGCCCAGACAGATAAAATGACTTGCCCAGGGTCACACAACGGGCAAGGGGTAATGCTGATAGGAGACCCTAGGTCTCCTGGGTTCCAGGCCAAAGCTGCCTCTTCAATCAGTAGGATTAATTGAATGCCTACTATACACCTGGGAGAATTCCAGAGCATAAGATAAGCAGCTTGTCCTCAAGGAGTAAGTTTGTCAGTCATTTATTGAGCCCTTACTGTGTGCAGAGCATTGCGCTAATCACTTGGGAGAATAAAGCACGGGCCTGGGAGTCAACAGGACCTGGGTTTTAATCCCAGGTCTGCCATATGTCTGATGTGTGACCTTGGGCAATTCACTTAACTTCAGTTAACTTATCTGGCCCTCAGTTACTTCATCTGTAAAATGGGGATTAAGAGTGTGAGCCCCACGTGGGACAGGGACTGTGTCCAACCTGATAAACTTGTATCTACCCCAGTGCTTAGAATAGTGCTTGGCACATAGTAACCACTTAACAAGCACTGTCATTATTATTATTACAGTAATACAACAATGTACAGACACATTCCCTGCCCACAATAAACTAGAGGAGCTTATAATATAATCATATTTACCTAGTGCCGACTTTCCAACTCCCTTCCGCTTCACCCTGCCTTACTCCCTTTTCTCCTCCCTACCCCCTGCCCAAGCCTCACAGCTCTTATGTATGTATCTGTAATTTTATTTATTTGTATTGATATGTTTATTTCTACCAATGTCTGTCTCCCCTCCTCTAAACTGTGAGATCATTTTGGGCAGGGATTGTCTCTCTTTCTTCCTGTACTGTACTTTCCCAAACGCTTAGTAAAATGCTCTGCACACAATATGCTCTTAATATGATTGATTGAATGAATGAATGCAGAGCACAGTATTTGGCAGCTGGGGGAGTGCGAAGGAGTGAGTAGACAAGATCCCTGCCACCAAGGATCTTATAATCTACTGGTGGGGAGACAGGTAGCTAACTTTTCATCCACTGCTCCTGTGCTATTTCCATTACAGTCTGTGGTATTTGTGAACTGCTTATTATATATCATGCACTGTTCTAAGCACAGAGGTTGATACAAGCTAATCACCACTCCCCTCAAAAATCTCCAGTGGTTGCCTATCAACCTCTGTATCAAACAAAAACTCCTCACCATTGGTTTTAAAGCTCTCCATCACCTTGCCCCCACTTACCTCCCCTCGCTTCTCTCCTTTTATAACCCAGCCCACGTACTTTGCTCCTCTGGTGCTAACCTTCTCTCTGTGCCTCGATCTTTCCTGTCTCACTGCCGACCCCTGGTCCACCTTCTACCTCTGGCCTGGAATTCCCTCCCCCCTCAAATCCACCAGACAATTACTCTCCTGTCCTTAAAAGCCTTACTGAAGGCACATCTCCTCCAAGAGGCCTTCTCAGAATAAGCCACACTTTTTCTCATCTCTCTCTCCCTTCTTCGTCACCCTGACTTGCTACCTTTGCTTTTCCCCACCTCCCAGCCCCACATCACTTAGGTATACATCTGTAATTTTATTTATTTTTATTGATAGCTGTCTCCCTCTCTCTAGACTATAAACTCATTGTGGGTAGGGTTTGTTACTCTTTATTTTTGTATAATAATAATAATAATAATAATAATGCTGGTATTTGTTAAGCACTTACTATGTGCAGACCACTGGTCTAAGCGCTGGTGTAGATACAGGGTAATCAGGTTGTCCCATGTGAGGCTCACAGTTAATCCCCATTTTACAGATGAGGTAACTGAGGCCCAGAGAAGTTAAGTGACTTGCCCACATTCACACAGCTGACAAGTGGCAGAGCTGGGATTCGAACCCTTGACCTCTGACTCCCAAGCCTGGGTTCTTTCCACTGAGCCACGCTGCTTTCCCAAGTGCTTATTTCAATGCTCTGCACACAGTGAGCGCTTAATGAATATGATTGCATGAATGAATGAATGAAGGTTGGACATGGTCCCTGTCCCACATTGGGTGTACAGTCTTAATCCCCATTTTCCAGATGAGGCAACAGAGACACAGAAAAGTTAAGTGACTTGCCCAAGGTCACGCAGCTGACACGTAATGGAGCCGGGTGTAGAAGCCGGGTCCTTCTGGCTTCCAGGCCCGTGATCCTTCCACTAGGCTATGCTGCTTTCCTTTTTTGCTAGGTCACAAAGGTGAGTTCCGTATCGATCATCCTGGAAGGGGAGGGGCTCCTCGGGTTGAAGATATCCGAGATCTGTTCGGGTTGGTGAGGAGCCGACATGGAGAAAAGCAGGAAGTGACTCTTGTACAACTCTCAGGATAGCTGTGTCCTCCAGTGCTTCCTGTCTGACTGGGCAGGCTGGAACCTGAAGACAATTTATTCATCCCAGCACAGAGGAGTCAGAATGTACACACAACACTCGGGAAATCAAATAAAGCCCTCACAGAGGAATCCACAGTGAACAACACTCAAGATAGGTCAGCGGGAGGAAGAACCAGACTCAACCCCCTCTGAGAGCAGGCGGCTGTGGGCACAGATTAGGGCCACAGAGGGAGACCAGAGATCGGGATCCCCCAAATCCTTGGAAATGCTTCTAGCTTCCACTCTGAATCTGCCCTTCACCTGCTCCCTCTTTTGGCGATTGTCCAGCTGGTCATTTCTGACCAAAGATTCCCCAGTGACAATGATCCGAGAAGGGCCATGATATGGGGAAACAGGGGACCCCGGAGGGAGATCGAGAGACAGAGGGGACCCAGAGGGAACATGGAGATCCCAGCATAGGAGGTGCCCAGGCACAGCCTGGAGGAGGGAGGAATCCGAATGGGTACAGGGCAGTAGGCCCATTCACCTTTCCCCAGCTGAGTCTCCAATATTTCATCCACCACTCCATCTCCACACCATGTCTGGATTTTTCCTGTCTCCCCCGACAGTCCTGATCTATCTGGCTCTCTCTGTAAATCCTCCACTAATGACACCGCTTCCTCTCTGCTCTCCAGCCAATTTATCCACACCCAGGTTTAGATCTCCCTGGGCAGGATGGCCAGCAACTGGTCCAACACCACCCAGTCTTCTTCCATTTTCACTGTCAGAAATTTCTCCTGCTCATGGGGAGCTTGGATCTGGGGTGCAGAGGCAGCTATCCACCTCGGTGGGTTTCGGTTCATCAGTTTCATCTTCTCTTTCTTCTTTTTTATCTTTTCTTTCTTCTTACTTTTCTTGTCCTTTTCTTCTTGTCCTCTTTTTCAGGAAGAGATACAAGTGATCTGTATATTCTCACGCCAAAATCTTTTTGAAGCATTTCATTAAAGAGTTCTGCAAATAAACCTAAAAAAATGCAACACAAAATGAAAAACTAATCACGAAAGGCACATTTACTCAAAGAAGATACCAAAATATTATTATGGAGAACCATCTCCTAAGCAGGAATATATTATCCTGTTTTCCTGCACCAATATTCTATATTTCATTGACTTGCAAAATTACTTCTCTGTACTGTACAAGACACACAGAAAGTTAACAAAACACAATTCTAGTGGAAAGAGCGTGGGCTTGAGAGTCAGGGTTGTGGGTTCTAATCTCGGCTCTGCCACTTATCAGGAGAGTGACTTTGGCCAAGTCACTTAACTTCTCTGTGCCTCAGTTACCTCATCTGTAAAATGGGGATTAAGATGTGAGCCCTGCGTGGGACAATCTAATTATCCTGTATCTGCCCCAAAGCTTAGAACAGTGCTTGGCACATAGTAAGCATTTAACAAATACCATCATCATCATCATCATTATGCTGCAGTCACTGTCCCCAGAAAATGGATGGGGTCACTCCAGCTTGGCTGTGCTCTATGTGGGACACATGTCCGTCAGCTCCAGAAATCCCTGTTATGTTGGTTTCTAAGGTGTTGAGGAGAGAATAATAATAATAATAACAATTATGATATTTAAGCGCTCACTATGTACTAAGTATTCTACTAAGTACTGGAGTATATGGAAGAAAATGAGTCCCACATGGGACTTACAGTCTGGATAGGAGGGAGAACAGGGATCGAATCCTTATTTTGCAGATGAGGGAACTGAGGCATGGAGAAGTTAAGTGACTTATCCAAAGTCATTTAGCAGACAACTGGGAGAGCTGGCTCTCAACTGTGAGCTCATTGTGGGCCAGGACTGTCTGTTTTTATCGCTGTATTACACTTTACCAAGTGCTTATACACAGTAAGCACTAAATAAATGTGATTGAATGAATACTAATGATAATAATAATGAGAGTGCTATTAATTAAGTGTTTACTATGTATCAAGCACTGTAATAATCATTTGGGTTGATAAAGCTAAATCATATCTAGACTGTCTGCTTGTGGTGGAAAAGGAATGTGCCTGTTACAGTAAGAACTCAATCAACAAGATTAATTGATTGATTGAAATCTGCCCCAGTCGCCATCCTACATGGAGTCTACTGTCTATGGGGAAAAACAAACACGTATTGAATCCCCATGGTGTAAATGAGGATACTAAGATGTTATTTGACTAGCTCAAGGTCACACAGCGGGCAGGTGGAAACACAGGGATTAGAATCCAGGTCCTAGGACTCCCAAGCCTGTGATCTTTCCATCAGAAGTATCAATAATCACAGAGGCAGAGAGAAGTATAATGGGCTAGTGAATAGAGGATCGACCTAGGAGCCAGAAGCACTGGGTTCTAATCCCAGCTCCACCACTTTGTCTGCTGGGTGATCTGGGTAAGTCACTTATCTTCTTTGGACCTCAATGACCTCATCTGTAAAATGGGGTTTAAGATTGTGAACTTAATCTGGGTCAGGGACTGTGTTTTACCTGATTATCTTAGATTAGTGTTTAGAATAGTGCTTGACACATAGTAAGTGCTTAACAAATACTGTTATTATGGTGGCTCAGAGCTCCCACATCTATCCTACCACACTCAGTTGGAGAGCTAAGCAAGGACACAACACTATGAAAAAGGGGGTAATTCAGACTTTCCGTGGAGATAGCAGGGGTTGGGGACGGGGGTGGGAAAGGGTGAAGGGGTGAAGGCCTTGAATGGCTGCGAGGGGGATCACTAGAAGTCAGGGTTCTCCAATAGCACAACTAGGAATTTTCTCCTCATGCTGGAGATCCAAGGAAACAAATGTTGACATGAATCCCTACTCCCAATCCCTTCCCTGTGTATGCCCACCCTGGACTCCCGGGGAAGGAGCCCCTGTCGTGGGGGAAGACTCAGATCTGACAGGAACATCGCTGCCCAGACAGGAGCCAGGCCGGGGTCGGTGTCGGGGTCAGGGATTGGGTTTTCCCCAGTTCCGAATCCCCTTGGTTGTGGAAGGTATCCCTTTGGGAGCCCGCACTGCAGCCCCCTCCCCTCCCCCACTCTGGCTAAATCCCTCCCAGAAGCTCCCTTAGGTGAAGCCCCCATCCCACCCCAGAGCCAGGGCTGATTCACTGCTTCCCGGGATGGACTTGGGGTTTCATTCTGACCCATAGTGACTGGAAGAGGGTCCTGTCAATTTCTGTGTTTTCTCTAGGTTTCCAGAGGCTTCTCCGACTCAGTGGCCACTCACTCCCGCACTCTAGGCAGAGGGGTGGGATGGGGTGAGGGGCAGGGGTGGGGTTGGACTGAGCCCGCAGGATGCCCTCGACTTCTCCCTAAAGGCAGATGGATGGACCAAAGGGGGCTAATGTTTCCTCGTGCCCACCCTTCCCTCTTTATGATGTCACCGCCAGGCCCAACCTTCAAGGTCCCAAAAACACTGTTCTAAGCGCTGCAGTAGATACAAGTCAATCAGACTGGACACAGTCCCTGTCCCATATGGGGTCACACTCAGGCCCCATTTTGACAGATGAGGAAACTGAGTCCCAAACAAGTTAAGTGACTGGCCCAAGGTCACACTGTAGACATGCGGTGGAGCTGGGATTGGAATCCAGGTCCGGAGCCTGGAGTGGGTCCCGGCTCTGGGCTGAGGTTACTTTCCCTACCTCACCCCTGGCGTTTCCATGGAGACAGAGGGCGAAGGAAGCGGGGTGGTTCAATGGAAAGAACACTTTACTGGCAGTCAGAAAACATGGATTCCTGTCCCAATTTACCAAAAGAGTAAGGGCATGGCAGTGGCTGCCACAACCGTGGAGTTCTCAGAGATGAAAATGAAGTAATTGTGTTATGCGGTAAACACTGACTGTGTGCTAAACACTAAAGAGTAGGTACAGGATGATCAGGTCGGATGCAGTCCCAGTTCCACTTGGGGTTTACAGTCCTAAATAGGAAGTAGAATAATAGGAAGTAGAACTGGTAGTAATTTAATGCCCATTTTATAGATGAGGAAAGTGATTTGCCCAATGTCACATAGCTATTGATTTTTATGAAATTACTTATTCTAAAACTCTACATCAGTTCTGTCTGACTGTCTCCCCTATTATATTGTTTTGTTTTTGAGGACAGAAAATAATGATTTAATAATCAATCGATCATGGTTATTGAGCACTTACTGTGTGCAGAGCAATATATTAAGTGTTTAGGAGAGTACAATATAACAGACACATTCCTTGCCAACAATGAGCTTACAGTCTAGAGGAGGAGATCCACTTTAATATAAATAAAATTGTGGATATGTACATAGGTGCTGTTAAGGTGGGAGGGAGAATGAATAAAGGGAGCAAGTCAGGGCGATGCAGAAGAGAGTAGAAGAAAAAGAAATGAAGGCTTAGTAAGGGAAGGCCTCTTGAAGAAGAGGTGCCTTCAATCAGGTTTTGAAGATGAGGAGAGTATTTGTCTTTCAGATATGGAAAGGGAGGACGTTCATTCATTCAATCGTATTTATCGAGCGCTTACTGTGTGCCGAGCATTGTACTAAGCACTTGGACAGTACATTTTGGCAACAGCTCACAGTCTAGAAGGGGGGAGACAGACAACAAAACAAAACAAGTAGACAGGCATCAATAGCATAGGCCGGATGCAGGATGTGGGCAAGAGGTCATCAGTGAGATAGATGAAATCAAAGTACTTTTATAAGTAAACTTATATATACTTTTATAAATGCTTAGTACAACATTGTACAGAGTAGATGCTCAGCAAATACCAATCAATCTGTCGGCCTTATTTGTAGAGTGTTTACTGTGTGCATTTGGGCGAGTACAAGATGGATAGGAAACACAATCACTCCCCTCAAGAAACCCATCTTCTAGTAGTATTGGTTGATCACTTGTTTTGTGCAGAACACTGTAGTAAGTGTTTGGGTGAATGCAATAGGATTCATAGACATGATCCCTCTTCCTCAAGGAGCTCACACTCTAGCCAGGAAGGCAGACAATTAAACAAATCACAGGTAATTGATAATATGTACAGCTGTTAACTCACACTGGAGAAGGCACAAGACACATTCCTTGAAATGATTTATTGATAAGCAAAAACCCTGTACTCATTCTGGCAGTAATAATAGCAATAATAGTAGTAACAGCGATAATAATAATAATAATGATAATGATCATTGTTGAGTGCTTACTCTGTGCCAAGCCCTGGATTGAGCACTGGAGGATATATGAGATCATCAGATGGTGTTCAATCCACGTTCAGTGTGGACAGTAAAAGAAGGACAGAGAACACATATTGAATCCCCCTTTGCCAGAAGATGAAACTAGAGCACAGAGAAGTTTAATGGCTTGCCCAAAATCACACAACAGGCAAGTGGCAGACCGAAGATTAGAACCTAGGACTACTGAATCTAAGGTCTGTGATCTTTTCATTAGACCCAGGGCAATCAGGGGACCAGACTCAACAATGTTCTAGGTAGGGACCACCACAGCTAGGGCACATGAAGTTTATCTAGCCAGACCTGGGCAGTGACAACAGAGAAGCAGCATGGCCTAGTTGATAGAACATGGGCCTGGGAGTCAGAAGGACCTGGGTTCTAATCCCGGCTCCTCTGCTTGTCAGTTGGGTGATCTTGGACAAGTCACTTCACTTCTCTGTGCCTCAGTTACCTCATCTGTGAAATGGGGATTAAGACTGTGAGCCTCACATGGGACAGAGACTGCATCCAACCATGATTTGGTTGTATCCACTTCAGCAGTTAGTACAGTACCTGGCATGTAGTAAGCACTTAACAAATACCACCATTCTGCACTGTTTCACAGCTATCCCAGAACTTCTGTGGGGAATGGGCAGAGGTGGCCAGGTTCAGGGCTCCCTTGAGGGCAAGGAAGGATTTTAAGGGAGGGAAGCCACCATCATCATCACCCTTAATTGGACTCCCCTAGCCCAAGGGGGACTCAGAGCAGATACCGCAGCATCTGAACAATGCTGCCCAAATCAGGCCATCTGGTCACCCTATCCCAGTGGGGCCCACGGGTGGGCAGGCAACTACTCTTGAAGCCTAAGAGGGATCTGGGTTGGAGGCAGGTGATTCCCTTGTCCAGAATGTCTTTATTCTTCTGTCACTGTGAATGATCAGGAATGAACTTATGGTGGAGAAGGTGAGTTGAAATACCAGGTGACTCTTCACGAGCAGAGGTGACTTTTCTTTCATGTTGACTAAAATGCTCAGCATGATGGTCTGCCTTCCATAGAGAAGGACGTAGAGGGAGACCAAAGTGATGACTCTCGGCCGCTCTGACCTCAGGCATTGTCCTGGTGGGGCGTCTGGGCTCGTGTAGGTGCTGAACCTGCCGGTGGTGTCTGTGCAGGACAAACACCATGTAGCTGCTGGCTACGCTCATGAGACCCACAAAGAACAGATCCCGGAAAGAGAGCATGACTGTAATGGCCAAGGTAGTTTTTGCACTTTTGATGACTTTGAAGCAATATTTGAGATCCAATATGGTTTGAACAATGCCACTGTTGTTCTGGGGGCTTCTCATGTATAGCGGTACATCCAATTCTACGAGCAGATTGATGACTCAGGAGAGGGCACAGTAGGGAAAGATGCACTTGGGCAATTTGGTTTTGATTCTTGCCCACCAGGAGGTGCTGGGATTGATGGTGATGACCTGGAAGATGCTCAGGAGGCAGGTGGTGCAGATGCAAAACCCCCGGGCTACTCGGTAAAGGTAAATGAGGATTTTACATCCAACGTCATTCAGGAAATTTCTCAGTCTCCAAGCTGACAAGGTCTCTAAGACTCCACTGGTGAGAAGGATGATGGTGTTAGCCAAGGCCAGTGGGTGAGGATCAGGTCGGAGGAGCTGGGCTTGTGGCTGGTGGAGACCACAAAGATAGGAAACAGGAGAAGGAAGATGTTCAGCGAGAGCCCAAAGCTAAATTGAAAGAGAATCAGCAACCCAAAAGAGAGCTCAGTGGAATTCATTGGCTTGAATATTCAGTTCAAAATAGTAGCAACAACTTGTAGAGCAACATGGAGGAGGAGAGTGGTAGAGGAAGGGGAGTGTAAGGGAAGAGATGGAGAGAGTGAGATAGAGAGAGAGCATTTAGTCAACATCGTATTTGAAGTAGTCATAGAAATGGTGTTAATTTAGCCCTTAACGGAATACTAAGATACTTGTACGAAGTGTCTTGGAAAATTGCACAGGTGAAAAATAAACACAGTTCCTGGCCCTCAAGGGGCTCACAATCTCAGAATCAGGAAAGCGAGAAGGGATAACCTACAGATGGATGACAATAAAACAGTAAGAACTGAAAAACAACAGGAAAGAACTCCACAGCGATATTTACAGCAAGAAGGGAGGACATTTGTTAAAGCGTCTATGTGTGTGTGTGTGTGTGTGTGTGTACACTCAATAATGATAAGTGTGGTATTTCTTAAGCTTAATATGTGCCAGGCACTGAACTAAGTGCTGGGATGGCTAAAAGCAAATCTGTTTGGACACAGTGCTTGTCCTACATGGTAATAACTATCTCAATCTCCTTTCACAGATGAAATAACTGAGGCCTAGAGAAGTGAAGTGAATTACACAAGGTCCCACAGCAGGCAATTGGCAAAGCTGGGATTAGAACCCATGACCTTCCGACTCTCAGGCCCATGCTCTATCCACTCCACTATGCTGCAATGACATCCTGGGTTAGACCAAGCATCGGACCAGCCCACTGCTCACTCTCCTGTCCAGCTTCAAAGATCTTTAGAGGAACAGTGAGACCATTTCTCTCTTGGACATCCGTCCCCGAGTCTGTGTCCCAACCAATGCCCTCTGACAATCCAGTACCGTCAGAGGGACTGATATCCGAGCTCTAGTCACAGGGCACAACTAGCCCCACCAGTGAGAACTTCCAGTTTATATTTTTTTAATTTAATTTAATTTTTCCTTTATGATACTTGTTAAGAGCTTACTATATTCCAGGTTCTGCACTAAGTTCTGGTGTTGATATAAGCTGATCAGGTTAATATAAGCTGATCAGGCTGATATAAACTTATCTAGTTCCTCCTCTCTGGAGAGTTGGGAGCTTTCCTTGCAGCTGTGTAGGCTCCATCCATCCTTTCTGGCTTGTGGGATGTGGACGGTTAAGCACAAAACACAGCCACTGGACAGTAATGTCAGGTCACAGAGCACTCTGAGCATTAATCATAATTAATTAATTATGGTACTTTTTAAGTGCTTACTTTTGCCAAGCAGTGTTCTAAACTCTCGGTACAAACAAGTTGACCAGGTTGGACACAGTCCCTGTCCCACAGGGGGCTCACAATCTTAATCCCCATTTTACAGATGAGAAAACCAAGGCCCAGAGAAGTGGAGTGCCTTACCCAAGGTCACACAGCAGACATGTGGTGGAGCCAGAATGAGAACCCAGGTCCTTATGACTCCCAGGCCCGGGTTCTCTCCACTAAGATGCACATACTCAGTTCCCCATAAGGCCAACCTTGCCCCAGGCCACAGTTGGGACTTTAATGTTAGAGGAAAGACCCTTCCTCTGCTACACTACCCCCTTGGTGAGGATGCCCCTGCTAGACTCTCCCTCTCTGCACCGCACTCTAAGAGAAAGGCACAGGTCTGAGATGTGGGATTATCACACTCACTGGGATGTGTGGCAGAGGGGGACAGGCTCAGCTGATTCCGTTACTTAAGAACAACATGAGAGAATAGTAATAATAATAATTGTGGTATTTGTTAAACTCTTATTAGGTACCCGGCACTATCTTAAGCACTGGGATGGATATGAGCAAATTGGGTTGGGTATGGTTCCTGTCCCACATAGGGCTCAGTGTCTCAATCCCCATTATACAGATGAGGTAACTGAGTCCCAAACAAGTCAAATCACTTGCTCAGTGTCACAGAGCAGACAAGTGGCAGAGCCAGGATTAGATCCCATGAACCTTTGACTCCTAAGCCAGGACTTTATCCACGTCACCATGCCGCTTCTCCAGGGAAAGAATAGACAAGTGATGGAGGGCAGAGTGGGGATGTTTGGAGCATGAAACGACGATGGAATGAGAGGCTGGTGCTCAGTTAGGAGAGAGAGGTGGATACACACAGGAAACAAGAGAACAGGCAACGCACTGAGGTTTATTGCTCTGTTCATTCACTTCAGTCCAAAGCAGCAGAGTTCCTATGGAAAGCCTGAAATCTCACTGACAGAGAGATGGCCTTATCCTACTCACCCCTAATCCATTAGTCCTGCTGGCTAGGAGGGCAGTTTGTGGGCAGTGATTAGTTGTTTGTGTGTGTCTGTGTGACTCCCTGAATCATATTGATTGAGCAATTACCATGTGCAGAGCACTATACTAAATGCTTGGAAAGTACAATAAGCAATAAAGAGAGACAATCCCTGCCCTCAACAGGTTCACAGTCTAGAGGAAGGGGAGACAGATATCAAAACAAGTAAACAGCCATCAGTAGAAATGAATAGAATTATAGATATATTCTTATATATGTAAGTGCTGTGGAGTGGGGAGAGGGAGGAAGAGCAAAGGGAGTGACTTGAGGTGACACTGAAGGAAGGGGGAGCTGAGGAAGAGGGGACTTAGTCTGGGAAGGCCTCTTGGAGGAAGTGCACCTTCAGTAGGACTTAGAAGGAGGAAAGTGATTGGTGGATTTCAGGAGGGAGGGTTTTCCAGGCCAGAGGTAGAACGTGAGCCAGGGGTCGGCAGTGAGACAGGCAAGATCGAAGCACTGTGAGAAGGTTAGCACCAGAAGAGTGGAATGTGAGGGCTGGGATGTAGAAGAAGAGAAGGAAGGAGAGGAAAGAAGGGGCAAATGGATAGAGAGCTGTGAAGCCAGTAGTGAGGAGTTTTTGTTTGATCCAGAGGTTGATAGACAACCCCTGGAGATTTTTGAAGAGGGGGTGATATGCCCTGAACATTTCTGTAGAAAGATAATCCGGGCAGCAGAGTGAAGTATGAATTGAAGTGGGGAGACACAAGAGGTTGGGAGACCAGAAAGGAGGCTGATGCAGTAATCCAGTCGGATAGGATGAGTGATTGTTCTCTGCTGCCTCCACCTCCAGTGTGACTCCCTGGGCTGAAGAGAAGATCTCTGCAACCCTGACATATCTGCCCACCCCCTCTGCTATTTCAGTGGAGGCTGGAATCGATGCTTGTTCAGGGGTGTCCGGAAGTGTGTCTGTGAGCAGATAAGGACCAGATTCTCCTAGGCCAGGGTCACTACAGCCCTGCTACGTGGAAAAACACAGCTGCAGAAGGAGGGAGGGGGAACCGTAGGGCACAGGTAGATGAGCACTTTGTAGCCAACTCTCTCTGCCCCAGTCCTCCCAGCCAACCTAATTTGAGGGTTAACTGGGAGCTCTTCTGAACTTGTAATGCCCAACTGTATGGCAACATTTTGCCTTCTATGTATTGAAATTAAAACTGATATTTTACCTAGGCCTTGGCCAGGAGGGCATCCAGTCTAATACTGAGAGGCTTCTGCTCCAAAGGTTCTGGAAATGGGAAAGTGGGAACCCTGGGAGTAGGTTCTTCAAGGGTACCAGCCCTGGCTGCTTCTCCGGAGCTCCAGTCCAAAGCTGCAGAGTTCCTATGGGAAGCATGAATCTCATTGACAGGGAGACAGCCTTATCCTACTCACCCCTCATCCTTTGGTCCTGCTAGCTGGGAGGACAACTCCTGGGCAGTCAGACTCCGGCAGGACACAGTTGAGGCAGCATTTATCATCTGCTTTCCTCTCCTCTCCCTTCCCTCAGAGAGTGATTAATAATGTTGGTATTTGTTAAGTGCTTACTATGTGCAGAGCACTGTTCTAAGTGCTGGGGTAGATATAGGGTAATCAGGTTGTCCCACGTGAGGCTCACAGTTAATCCCCATTTTACAGATGAGGTGACTGAGGCACAGAGAAGTGAAGTGACTTGCCCACAGTCACACAGCTGACAAGTGGTAGAGCCTGGATTTGAACCCATGACCTCTAATTCCCGAAGCCCAGGCTCTTTCCACTGAGCCATGCTGCTTCTGTGTGTGTATGTGTGTGTGTGTGTGTGACTCCCTGAGCATTAATCCACTCTGGCACTCTATGGGACATCTCTGGAAACATTCAACTTCTCCCTCCTTGTTGCTGGGAGATGATAAGCCCGGATCTCTCCCCTTAATTACCCGCTGCTAATTGACCATCAGAGATGTCCATGGAAAGATGTGGCAGTCCCAGGGTCATATTCAGCAATCGTGGGGACAACCCAGCTCCCACATACAGCTTTACCAGGACCCAAGTCTGTGTCTTCCATGATGCTGTTTCCTTGGTTCATATTTCCAATCCTCTTACATCAGTCGGCATACCAGTGATATTTATTTTGCTTGTAGTATGTGCACAGCACTGTGCTTAGGAGAGAGAGAGGTCAGTTCAATAGAGTTGGTAGGCATGATCCCTGCCAACAAGGGCCTTACTATAAGGGGGAAAAAAATTAAAATAAGTGGCAGGAGGATATTTACATAACAGGGTGAAATTGAAGTGTTCAAGGGTACAGGCCCAAATGACGAAGAAGGCAGGGTAGTAATAATGTTAATGATGATGGTATTAAGTATTACGATGTATCCAGCACTGTTCTATGCTTTGGGATAGATAAAATTTAATCAGGTTGGACACAGTCCCTCTCTCTCATGGGGCCCACAGACGATATCCCCATTCTAAAGATAAGGAAACTGATGCACAGAGAAGCTAAGTGACTTGCCCAAGGTCACACAGCAGATAAGTGGTGGAAACGGGATTAGAATCCAGATCTTTCTGATTCCCAAGCCCTTGAGGGTATAGTCAGGGGAGGTCTCTGGGAGCAACTGTGATTTTAGTTTGGTTTTGAATGTGGGGAGAGTAGCCTGTTGGGTATGAAGAGGAAGAGAGTTCCAAGCCAGAGGGAGGAAGTGGGCAAAATGTCAGGCTTGAGAAAGTCAAAATTGAAGGACAGTGGCATTACTGGAACAAAGTGTGTGGTCTGGGCTGTAGTGGAAGATCATTGAGGCAAAGTAGGAGGAAGAGAGATTTAGGGTCTGAAAGGGTCTGTTGTGTCTGTAAAAGCAACAGAATTTAGTGACACACCAAACATATGGGTTGAGTGAGAAAGATGAGTCGAGGTTAATGCCACGTTTACTGGTATTCCGGCAGAGAGGATAGTGATGCAGTCTCAGTTATGAGTATGTCCTGTAGACGACAAGGTTTGAGTGGGAATATGAGGGTTCCTGTTTAGGACAAGTTATATTTAAGCTGTTGGTGCATACTGATTTGTTTTTCAAGGGAAAGTAGGTTGGTTATGGAATCGAATGGGTCATGATAACGTTGGAACACTGGAGGGAGTCAAATAATTGGTGGTATGTGTAGGAAGATATAAGATTTGTGGGGAATGGATGTGTGGGAGAGAATTCAGGAGGGGGATTCATGGTTGGAGAGTGGCATTTCAGAGTTAGCTAGGTTAGAGAGAGATTGTACGATTACTAGAGATGATGAAATTGAGAGTGTGTCTAGGTTGATGAGTGGGTGAGGTGGGGTGGAGCAGGAGGTCACAGGAGTTGAGAAGTGAGAGGAGGCAAGCCAAGGGAAGGTTGTCGGAAAACTCAGTGTGGATATTGAAGTTCCTGAGGATCGGTGTAGGGATGGAGAAGGAGAGAAGGAATGTGAAATTCAGATTTTTAAAAATTTGGATATGTGGCTACCAAACCCTGAGGCAGTGTCTCATTTGTGTGTCTGTGTGGCTCCTCAAGTGATGCCTGTTTTTGAAACCCCTCTTCAGGTTAGTGCCAAGAATAAGCAACTTTCTTGCATGCTATTTCTTGACTCCACTCCCCTCCATCATCATCATCACTCCACTCACCCTCCTGTTCATTACTCATTATCTCCATCAAAAGTACTAATTGAATGGTGAGGTAAACCCTTAAGAGATTTAAAAGAAGTGTAAAATGATACAGTACATACTAAAAGAAAATACTCATGAGTGAAATTAAACTGTCAGATAATAACATTTATTGGGTACCTACTGTGTGCAGAATACAGTCCTAAACACTTGAGTTACATTTTGTCATTTTTGTATATTTCCTTATTTATTTTCCTGATATATTTACCCTACTACCTGTTCCATTTTTGTTCAAGCTTGTGTTCCCACAGTTTGTAAATCAGTTTTGTCAACCTGACTCCCCTATTAAATTTCAAGACCCGTGAGGAAAGAAGATACCTCTTCTGTATTCTTCCGAGTACTCAGGATATTGCACTCAGCTATGTGAGTCAATCAATCGATCATATTTGACTGAATGCCCACTGTATGTGCTAAATTCTTGATTATGTGCTTGGGAAAGTACAATAAAGAGTTGGGAGATGCAATTCCTGTCTACAAAAAGCTTATAACTTAAGGGTACTGATGAGAATTTTTTATGTGCAGAGCACTGTATTAAACATTTGTATGGCTCTAATAGTGTGGTTTTAAAGGATTTCTGCTAAGACACTTAAAACCTAACATTATTGACTGTGTGAAAAGCACTAAGCACTGGGGTGAGCACATTAGATTTAGTAGGCATGACCCCAGCCAACAAGGAGCTTGCATTCTAGCTGGGAGGAATGGACAATAAAAGAGATAAAAGAGATTTCAGTATGTTCAGCTGTTGACTGAATATGGGGAAGCTGGAGCACCTCAGGGAAGTTCCACAACATCCTTATCTGCAAAGGAGAGCTCTGTATCATTTGCAAAAAGCAAGTGAGTTATTGGAAACTCCATAACACCTGGTCAGTCTCCTTAATACCTGTGATGCCATGACTGCTGCTGTCTCTACTGCCATCTGTTTCCTGGTCCTGGAAGATGTCTCCAGGCTGGAGAACTTGGGGAGCTATCATCACAGAGATCCTTGCACTGAGCGGATAGATGGGTTTGGAATTTGGCCGGAAGAGGAGCATAAAAGTTCAGACCAGTCACTCATTTAAACATTGCTATTTTATATACACATGGAACAAGTGATACCCGCAACCAAGGATGATATGATTCTCACATCCACTAAAATAATAATTGTAATTATGGTACTTGTTAAGTGTTTGCTATGTGCCAAGCACTGTTTTAAGTCCTGGGCTAGATACAAGTTAATCAGGTTGGACAGAGTTCCTGTCCCACATAGAGCTCACAGTCTTAATCCCCATTTTTCAGATGAGATAACTGGGGCTGAGAGAAGTGAAGTGACTTGCCCAAGGTCACATAACAGGCATGTAGCAGAGCTGGGATTAGAATCCAGGCTCTTATGACTCCCAGGCCCATGGTCTACCCACTCATCCATGCTGCTCACAGGGGGACCTAGCGGAGGGCATGCAATTATCCTCGAAAGGCAATTATCCTCGAAGGCTAGAAGGGATCTGGGTTGGGAGCAGGTGATTCCCTTTTCCAGAATGTCCTTATTCTCCTGACGCTTTGAATATTAAGGAAGGGACTGAAGGCAGAGAAGGTGAGTAGAAATATGAGGTGGCTCTTCATGAGCAGAGGTGATTTTCTTTCATGTTGACTAATAATAATAATAATAATGTTGGTATTTGGTAAGCGCTTACTATGTGCTGAGCACTGTTCTAAGCGCTGGGAGAGATACAGGGTAATTAGGTTGTCCCACGTGAGACTCACAGTCTTCATCCCCATTTTACAGATGAGGGAACTGAGGGCCCGAGAAGTTAAGTGACTTGCCCGAAGTCACACAGCCGACAAGGGGTAGAGCGGGGATTCAAACCCATGACCTCTGACTCCAAAGCCCGTGCTCTTTCCACTGAGCCATGCTGGAAAACACTCAGCATGATGGTCTGTCTTCCGTAGAGGAGGATGTAGGCAGTGACCAGGGCAGTGACTCTCTTGGCTGCTCTGACCTCAGGCATCTCCCTGGGGGAGTGACCGGGCCCTTGGAGGTGCTGAACCTGCCGGTGGTGTCTGTGCAGGACAAGCACCATGTAGTGGCTGGCCGTGCTCATGAGCCCCACGAAGAACAGATCCCGGAAAGAGAGCATGACTGTAATGGCCAAGGTGGTTTCTGCACTTTTGATGATTTCACAGCAGTATTTGAGATCTAATATGGTTCGAACATTGCCACTGTTGTTCTGAGGGCTTCTCATGTATATGGGTATATCCAAGTCTATGAGCAGATTGATGACCCAAGAGAGAGCACAGGAGGGGAGGATGCACTTGGGCAATTTGGTTTTGATTCTTGCCCACCAGAAGGTGCCAGGACTGATGGTGATGGCCTGGAAGATGCTCAGGAGGCAGGTGGTGCAGATGCAAAGACCCCAGGCTACTCGGTAGAGATAAATAAGGATTTTTCATCCAACATCGTCCAGGAAATTTCTTAGGCCCCAAGCTGACAAGGTCTCTAAGATTCCACTGGTGAGGAGGATGATGGTGTTAGCCAAGGCTAGGTGGGCCAGGATCAAGTCAGAGGGGCTGGGCTTGTGGCTGGTGGAGACCACATGGATATAGAACAGGATGAGGAAGATGTTCACCGATAGCCCAAGGCCAAATTGCAAGAGAATCACCATTCCAAAAGAGATTTCAGTGGAATTCATTGGCTTCAATATTCAGTTAAAACCAGTGGCAATAACGTATAGAACAACGTGGAGGAGGAAGTCATAGAGGAAGGGGAGTGTAAAGGAGGAGAGGGTGCGATAAAGAGAGAGAAGGCATTTAGTCAACATCATCATGGGACTAGTCATAGAAATGAGGTAATGATTGAGCCCTTAATGGAATGTCCAACATTGTTCTAAGTGTCTGGGAAAATTGTGTAGGTGAAAATTAGACAAAAATCCTGGCTCTCAAGGGGCTCACTATATAAGAATAAGAAAAAGGAGGAGGGATAGCCTACAGATGGATGAATAGTATACAGTAAAAGCTGAAAAGCAACAGAAAATAAATGTACATTGATACAGCAAGAAGGAGAGGACATTTCTAGAGTATGTATCTATCTACCTCTCTATCATGTGCATCCCACATATTTGACAGGACATTAAAAAGAAAAAAAAAATCCTGTATGTTTTGCGCAGTTCTACAAGAGGTGCGATCACTGTAACCTCTTGTTTTGGGGTTCCAGATTGGGAGTGGCATCTGTTGGGATCCCTTCCTAGTAAAATAAGGACAGCAGTAATAATAAAATAATAATAATAGTGGTATTTGTTAAGCTTACTATGTGCCAGGGACCAGCAACTTGGCTCAGTGGAAGGAGCCTGGGCTTCGGAGTCAGAGGTCATGGGTTCGACTCCTAGCTCTGCCGCTTGCTAGCTGTGTGACTTTGGGCAAGTCACTTAACTTCTCTGTGCCTCAGATACCTCATCTGTAAAATGGGGATTAAAACTGTGAGCCCCACATGGGACAATCTGATCACCCTGTATCCCCCCAGCGCTTAGAACAGTGCTTTGCACATAGTAAGCACTTAACAAATACTGCCATTATTACAAGCAAATCAGGTTGAATGCAGTCCCTGCCCCACATGGGGCTCACAGTCTCAATCCCCATTTTACAGATGAGGTAACTGAGGCCCAGAGAAGTGAAGTGACTTGCTTCAAGTCACACAACAGACAAGTGGCAGAGTCAGGATTAGAATCCATGACCTTCTGAGTCCCAGCCCATGCTCTATTCATGACGCCATGCTGCAGTGACATCTTGAGGCAGACCAAGCATCCAATCAGTTCAGTGTTCTCTCTCCAGTCCAGCTCCTTAGCGGAACAGTACGACCACTTCTCCCTTGGACATCTATCTCCTATTCTGATGGCCCAAGCTATGCTCTCTGAAGATCCTCTACACTCCAAGGAACTGATATCTGAGCTAAAGTTACAGGACACAGCTACCCCTACCTGTGAGAACCTCCAGTTTATTTTTACTTTCATTTCATTTTTTCTTTATGGTATTTCTTAAACACTATGTTCCAGGTACTGCACTAAGCACTGGGGTTGATATAGGCCTATCAGGTTGATATAGGCATTTCAGGTTAATATGAACTTAATCAGTTCTTCATCTCCGGAGGTTTGGGACATCTCCTCACATCCTGTGGTTGGCTCCATCCACCCTTTGAGATTTGTGGACTGTGGACAGAGAATTATGGAACACAGCCACCGGACAGTAATGACAGGTCACAGAGAGCGTGTTCAGTCCCCCGCCTCCCACTTCGCCTCTCAGGCCAGCCTCGCCCCAGGGCACATTTGGGACTATAATCCTAAAATTCATTCATTCAGTCAGCCATGTTTACTGAGTGCTCACTGTGTGCAGAGCACTGTACTGAGCGTTTGGGAAAGTACAATATAGCAATAAAGAGAGACAATCTCTGCCCACAACGAGCTCACAGTCTAGAGAGGGGGAGACAGACATCAATACAAGTAAACAGGCATCAGTATAAATAAATAAAATTACAGATATATACATAAGTGCTGGGGTGTGGGGAGAGGGGTGAAGAGCAAAGGAAACAAGTCAGGGTGATGCAGAAGGGAGTGGGAGATGAGAAAAAATGCATTTAAGTCTAGGAAGTCTTGGAGGAGATGTGTCTTCAGTAAGGCTTTGAAGTGAGGGGAGAGTCATTGGCGGATTTGAGGAGGGAGGGCGTTCCAGGCCAGAGATAGGACATGGGCCAAAGGTTGGCAGTGTTGCAGGTGAGACTGAGGCATAGTGGAGCACCAGAAGAGTGAGGTGTTCAGGCTGGGTTGTAGAAGGAAAGAAGGGAGGTGAAGTAGGAGGGGGTAAGGTGATGGAGAGCTTTGAAGTCAATAGTGAGGAGTTTTTGTTTGATAAGGAGTTGGTTAGATAACCTTTGAGGATTTTTGAAGAGGCGGTTGGCATGCCCTGAATGTTTCTGTAAAAAGATAATCCGGGCAGTGGACTGAAGTGTGGACTGGAGTGGGGAGAGGCAGGAGGTTGAGAGGTCAGAAAGGAGGCTGATGCAGTAATCTAGCGGGATAGGATGAGTGACTGTACTAACATGGTAGCGGTTTAGATGGAGAGGAAAAGGCAGATCTTGCTGATGTCATGAAGGTGAGACAGACAGGATTTGGTGACAGATTGGATATGTGGGTTGAGAGAGTGGGGTCAAGGATAACACCAAGTTTACGAATTTATGAGATGGGGAGGATTGTAATGTCATCTACAGTGATGGGAAAGGCTGGGAGAGGACAGAGTTTGGGAAGGAAGATAAGGAGCTCTGTTTTGGACATGTTAAGTTTGAGGTGATGGGAAGACATCCAAGTAGAGATGTCTTGGAGGTAGGAAGAGATGTGAGCTTGAAGAGAGAAAATGAGATCAGGGGAGGAGATATAGATTTGAGTATCATGTGCATAGAGATGGTAGTTGAAGCCGTGGGAGCAAATGAGTTCTCCAAGGGAATGAGTATAGATGGAGAATAGAAGGGGAACAAGACTTTAACGTTGAGGGACCCCCACAGTTAGGAGGTGAGAAGGAAAAGAAGAACCCACGAAGGAAACAGAGAACGAATGACCAAAGAAATAACAGGAGAACCAGGAGAGGACAGAGTCACTGAAGCCAAGATTGGATTACATATCCAGGAGAAAAGGGTGATCCACAGTGTCAAAGGCAGCTGAGCAGTCGAGAAGGATTAGGATAGAGTAGGAGCCATTGGATTGGGCAAGAAGGAGATAATAAGAATAACAATAATGTCAGTATTTGTTAAGCGCTTACTATGTGCAGAGCACTATCCTAAGCGCTGGGGTAGATACAGGGCAATCAGGTTGTTCCACGTGAGGCTCACAGTCTAAATCTCCAATTTACAGATGAGGTAACAGGCACAGAGAAGTTAAATGACTTGCCCACAGTCACACAGCTGACAAGCGGCGGGGCTGGGATTCGAACTCATGACCTCTGACTCCCAAGCCCGTGCTGCTGCTTCTGTATCATTGGTGACCTTTTTAGAGGGTGGTTTCAGTGGAGTGAAGGGAATGGAAGCCAGGTTGGAGGGGGTCTGGGAGAGAATTGGATGAGAGGAATTAAGGACAGGTTGTAGATGATTTGCTCAAAGAGCTTGGAGAAGAAAAAAGACACTGAGCCCCTCCCCCACCCTTGGATGAGGGTGCCCCTGATGGGGTCTCCCCTCTCCACACCATGCTCTGGAAGGACACAGGTCTGGTGCGGGGGATTATCAAACTCAGTAGGACGAGTGACAAAGAGGGGTTGGAGTCAGCTGTTTCTCTTATTTCAGAGCAATAGTGAGGGAAGGAATCAGCGAGGGAAGGATGGCAGAGAGGGGTGTTTGGAGGATGAAAGAGGGATGGAGTTAGAAGCTGAAGTTCTGATAGGAAAGAGAGGTGGAAACAGACAAGAGGAGCAGGGCATTGCCATTAATCGCTCTGTTCTATGCTGTCTCCATCTCTGATGTGGCCCCCTGGGGTGAAGGGGTGATCTCGGTGGCCCTGCCATCTTTGTCCACCCCCATCCTGCTCCAGTGGGAGCTGGGATAGTTGCTCGGTCAGGAATGTCCTGGAGGATGACTGAGAGGAGGCAGTGACCATCTTCTCCCAGGTCATGGTCATTGCAGTCCCGCTACACTGGAGAACACAGCAGCAGAAGGAGGAAGGGGGGTGTGCAGGGAAGGAGCATAGAGAGATGTGTCTTGTCCAGCCACCTCTTTCTTTCCCAGTCCTCCCAGACAACTGACACCTGGGAGCTGGTCTGACCTCATAGTGGCCATCCATCTCTATGGCTGCATTTTGTCTCCTATATATCAGGGTTAGAAACCAATTATTTTCTGAGACATCAAGAGGGAGAGATTCCAGTCTAATGCTGAGGGGCCTCTGCTCCAGTGATCCTGAGAATGGGAAGGTGGGAATCCTGAAGAAGGTTCTGCAGGGGTGGCCAGCCCTGGCTTCCACCCCAGAGTTCCTATGGAAAGGCCAAACCGGCAACAACAGAGAGAACCGGATTTATCCCACTCACCCATTTCCATCGCTCATGCTGGATGGGAGAGCAGTTAGACTCTGGGAAGGACAAGTCTGAAGCAGCATTTATCAGCAGCTTTCCTCATCTTTCCCTTCCCTCAGAGAATGATTAGTACATGTGTGTTTGGCGGGAGGTGCTGTTTGTGTGTGTGACTCACTAATCTGCTCTGACACTCAGACTGGGACATATCTTGAAATGCTCAGACTCCGCTCCCTGCTGTTCATCAAGCTTAGACAAGATAAGCATAAGTCTCTGCCCCATGATTACCTGCTGCTAATTGACCATCAGAGTTACCCAGGGAGAGGCAGGTCAGCCTCACTGACATATCCTGCAGCCCTGGGGACATCCCTGCTCTCACTCACAATGTAGATCTGCCTGGGGCCAAACTGGAGTCTCTCTCTGTATCTCACTGGATCATACTTTCCATCATCTTACATCAATCAATCAATGTTTTTTATTGTGCCCTACTGCATGCAGAGAACTTATTAAGTGCTTTGGTGGGAATAATAAACTAGAATTGGTAGACATGTCCCATAACAACCACCATGGTACTTTTAAAGTGCCTACTATGTACCAAATACTGTTCTAAAATACCAAGTTAATCAGGTTGAACACAATTCCTGTCCCACATGAGGCTTACTCTTATTCCCCATTTTACAGATGAGGTAACAAGCAAAGAAAAGGGAAGTGACTTGCCCAAGGTCACACAGATTGCAATGTATTCAAGAGGAAAACACTCTTAAAATCCATTAATCAATCAGACAGTTAACATTGATTTAGCACATACTGCAGACAGAGCACAGGCCTAAGAAATTATCTAGTATATTTCATTTTGTATTTATTCTTATATATATTATTGATGATATTGATGATGATGGTATTTGTTAAACACTATATGCCACACACTGTTGTAAGTGCTGAGGTAAATACAAGGTAATCAGGTTGTCCTATGTGGGGCTCATATTCTTAATCCCCATTTTCTAGATTAGGTAATTGAAGCACAGAGAAATGAAGTGATTTGTCCAAAGTCACACAGCAGATGTGGCAGAGTCAGGATTAGAACGCACAACCTCTGACTCCCAAGACCTTGCTCTTTCCACTAAGCCACACTGATTCTCTAAAGGTTTCTGTTGAGCATTTACTATGTGCCAAGCACCGTTCTAAGCACTGGGGTAGATACAAGGTAATCAGGTTATCCCACGTGGGGCTCACAATCTTAATCCCCATTTTATAAATGAGGTAACTGAGGCACAGAGAAGTTAAGTGACTTGCCCAAAGTCACACAGCTGATGAGTGGTGGAGCTGGGACCGCTGACTCCCAAGCCCAGTTCTTTCTACTAAGCCACGCTGCTTCTCTCTTATCTTCTATTCTTCTAATATCTTCTATTATGGCCTATTTGGTCCTTGTTCAAGCTTCTCCTCCCACAATTTGCAAATCAGTTTTGTCAGCCTGACTCCTCCATTAAATTTTAAGACCCTTGAGGAAAGGAGATACTTCATCTGTCCTCTTCTAAGTGCTCAGTACATTAACTCAGCTTGTGGAGTCAATCAATTGATCACTCCTACTTATTGATTGCCACTGTGTGAAATAATTTTTTTTTAGGTGCTTGGGACACTACAGTGGAATTAGTAGATTCGGTCATTGACCATAAGGAGCTTATTCAATCAATCAATCGATTGTATTTATTTAGCACTTACTTTACGCAGAGCACTGTATTAAGTGCTTGGGAATGTACATTGCAGTAATATAACAGATATGTTCCCTGCCCACAGTGAGCTTACAGTTTAGAGGGGAAGACAGACAATATAAATCAATAAATTACAGATACGTACATAAGTGCTGGGGGGATGGGAGAGGAGATGAATAAAGGGAGCAAGTCAGGGTGTTGCCGAAGGGAGTGGGAGAAGAGGAAAGGAGATCTTGGTCAGGGAAGGTCTCTTGGAGGAGCTATGTCTTCAGTAAGACTTTGAAGGAGGGGGAGAGAAATTGTCAGCTGGATTAGAGGAGGGAGGGCATTCCAGGCCAGAGGCAGGACATGAGTAAGAGGTCAGAGGCGAGATAGATGAGATTGAGGTACAATGAGAACATTAACATTAGAGGAGTGACATGTGCAGGCTGGTTTGTAGTAGGAGAATACTGAGAGGGACCCTCGGGGAGGGCAGATGGCTACTCTGGGGCTGTAGAAGGCTCAGGGTCAGACACGGGAGATTGCCTTTTCACAAATATCCTTATTCTCCTATCACTGTGAATCATGAGCAACAGACTCACCGCAGAAAAAGTGAGTCGAAATACCATGTGGCTTTTCACGAGCATGGGAGATTTTTCTTTCACGTTTACTAAAACACTCAGCATGATGGTCTGTCGTCCATAGAGGAGGACATAAAGGGTGACAAGGGCGATGACTCTCTTGGCTGCTCTGACCTCGGGCATTGCCTTGGGGGAGCGGCTGGGCCCATGCAGGTGCTGAACCTGTCCATGGTGTTTGTGCAGGACAAACACCATGTAGCTGCTGGCTGTGCTCATGAGCCCCACGAAGAAGAAGAGATCCATCATGGTAAGGACCACTGCAATTACCAGGGTAGTTTCTTTACTGTCACTGATTTCTGAGCAATATTTGAGATTCAACATGATTTGAAAACTGTTGTTGTTCTGGGGACTTATCATGTATATGGGTGTATTCATTTCTATGAGCATATTGAAGATCCAGGAGAGGAGGAAGGAGGGGAGGATGCATGTGGGTAATCAAACTTTGATTCCTGCCCACTGGAAGGTGCTGGGACTGATGGTAACAGCCTGGAACACGCTCAGGAGGCAGGTGGTGCAAATGGCAATACCCCGGGCTATTCAGGAGAGGTTCGTGAGGATTGTACAGCCAACATCGACAAGGAAATTTCACAGACCCCAAGCTGACAAGGTCTCTAGGACTCCTCAGGTGAGGAGGATGATGGTGTTAGCCAAGGCCAGGTGGGCAAGGATCAGGTCGGAGGAGCTGGGCTTGTGGCTGGTGGAGACCACACAAATATAAAACAGGAAGAGGAAGACTTCAGCAAGAGTCCAAGGCTTAATTGCAAGAAAATCAGCATCCTGAAAAAGAGCTCAGTGGAATTCATTGGCTTAAATATTCGGTTCAAACTGGTGGCAATAATCTGTAGAGCAACATGGAGGAGGAGAGTTATAGGGGTAGGTGAGTGCAGAGAAGCAGCATTGCTCAGTGAAAAAAAGCCCAGGCTTGGGAGTCAGCAGTCATGGGTTCTAACCCGGCTCTGCCTCTTTTCAGTTGTGTGACTTTGGGTCCCTGTATATCCAGAGGCCTGGTACCTCCATGTCTGTATGTGTTTGTGACATGGAAGTAGAACTTCCTGGAGTCTGGTACCCTTTTCCACATTTCCCCGTGGTCAGCAACACCAAACAATCCCTGATAATTCTGAGAGTCATCGGTTTGGGGAAGGGGGATAACACAGAACAGGAGAAGCAGTCTGTAACACTGGGGTAAATTCAGGTCTGTAGGGGTCTGTCAGGATTCCCATGATGCATCTTGTCAGTTATAAGGAGCAGCGTGGCTCAGTGGAAAGAGCCCGGGCTTTGGAGTGAGAGATCATGAGTTCGAATCCCAGCTCTGCCACTTGTCAGCTGTGTGACTGTGGGCAAGTCACTTAACTTCTCTGTGCCTCAGTTACCTCATCTGTAAAATGGGGATTAAGAGTGTGAGCCCCACGTGGGACATCCTGATTCCCCTGTGTCTACCCCAGTGATTAGAACAGTGCTTGGCACATAGTAAGCGCTTAACAAATACCAACATTAATTATAAGGACTTGGCTGGGTAGTGTGAATACCTTTTTTAATGGTATTTGTTAAGCACTCATTGTATATGCAGCATCATCCTAAATTCTGTAGTAGGTACAAGACAATTTGGTTGGACACAGTTCACTCTCCGATAAGGCTCACAGTCTCAATCCTCATCCTCATTTTAAAGTTGAGGTAATTGAGGCACAGAGAAGTGAGCGACCTGCCCAAAGTCACACAGTAGATCACTGGAGGAGCTGGGATTAGAACTCAGGTTCTTCTGACTCCCAGGCTCATGATCTATCTACAGGGCCACGCTGTATCTCTATTCAAAACACCACCACTGATGCAAACAAAAATTCAAGCACATGTCCTGCTAGAAGAGGGGCATAACTCTTTAATGCTGGCATCTGATCAATGCTCATCAGAATGTCAAAGAGCCAGAAATCGTACATATCTGTTTTCATGACAAAATGGGCAAGTCTGCAGGAAGTTCTCTCTCAATAATGCAATTATGGATACAATCTCACCATTAGCAGTGGTAATGTCTTCAACCCAAAGTACAACCTTACCACTTTTTCTTATCATTATTTATTATTAGTAATATTTCTTGTCAAAGCATTTGTAGTTGTAATAGTAATAGAAGTGTCAGTAACATTTATTGAGCATTCAGTGCACTGCCTTATGCTAGATGCTTGGAAAGTATCGATAATAAAATGACACATTACCTGCCCATATGAGCTTACATCATAACTGGGTGAAAAGAGAATAAAAGTTTTAGATCATAATCACTATGAGATATGAGATCTCCCATCTCATATCTATTCTAGCTTGGATTATGTAACATTGGAATTGGTAGACACAATCTCTATCCACAAAGAATTTATTGTCCAGTGGGAAGGCAGACACTGGGGAAATGGTAGCGTTTAATGATGTATGTATGTATGTATGTATGTATGTATGTATGTATCTATCTATCTATAGCTAGACATATATGGATCTATCTTCTATCTATATCCTCTAAATTTCTTAAACTCAAATATATATATATATATCTGGATAATGTTCATCAGAATATCAAAGTATACACACACACACACACACACACACACATATTTCAAAGTGCTTAAAGGATACAGACCTCAAAGCATAGGGTTTCCATAGGGGAATATGGTTGGTGAAAGACTCTTGGAAGAGATATGTTGTTAGTAATAATGTTGAACATCATTGATGATTAAAATTATTCATAGTGGAGATTTTGTTTTTGATGATTTCCCCATTCCTCCTCTACTTATGTCTCAACAACCGCCAAGCAGAGTTTTCTCTGCATTTACAGTAAGTATATTTATTAGTCACCTAGTGAGTGCTGAGCAAAGGGCTTAGAAAATATTCTCTTAAAAGACCTCAATTTTGATGTTGGTCAATCTGTTTTGGTGTTCATTAAATATTTATTGTACTAAGTACTGGCATGGATACAAATAATTGATCAGACACAACTTCTGCCCCATAAGGGACATGAAATCTAATTAATAAATAGCATTTTCTGAGCACCTAATGTGTGTAGAACACTGTATTAAGCATTCTGGTGAATACCAAAAAACAGACATGATCATAACCTCAAGGAGCTTGCACTCTGGCAGGGGAGATAGGCACGCAATAAAATAAATTACAGATAGCAATTAGAGGGATTGTTGCTTGGTACATGAGTTAGTTGTTGAGAAATAGTTTGCCTGAGGAAGGTACAGAAGTGCTACAGTCTAGGTGGCATGGAGGATAGGTATCACAACCTCATTTTACAGATAAGGAAACCAAAATCCAGAGAGGCAGTGACCTCCTCAAGGACACATAGCAGGCAAACGGCAGAGATACGACTAGGTCCTGGTTCTCCACATTTACAAGTCCTCTGCTCTTCCCACCGGGCTTCAGAGACAAGGACGGAGAGTGAGATGAAGAAGGACAGCGAAGAATTAGGAATAACTATAAATAACATTGCCAAACAAAGATAACTACGGTTAAGGTATGTAAGTTAAGGAAGAAGACTATCCAGTACTACCCAAGCTTTCTAAATATTCTAAAGCTTCCTGCACTTGTCTTTGGACCTATAGGAGGCTGACCTTGTCAGTGGCAGCCCTAGATGGCCAGGTTCTGACAGGAATTAGTAATATTGAGGTTGTTACTGGTTTATGAAAATTACCTCCTAAATTCTGATGAGGTCTTGCCATCTTGAGAGGAAAAAACCTTCCACTGGTTGCCCATTCCTCTCCATAGTAAAGCTGAATCAGTGTCTTTAAGTCACTTTATCAATTTTCCCCCTCTTGCCAATTCACTCTCTGCTCCCACTACACCCTATCTTGCAGTTTTCTTTTCCCTCAAGCCATCCTAGTAACCATGGCTTTTTCTCCTCCCTCCTGCCATCAACATCTTGCTCATGGTCTCTCTCCCCACCTACCACTCTCTTCATATTGGCGACTTAGTGGAAAGAGCATGGGCTCGGGAGTCAGAGGTCTAAGGTTCTAATAATATAAGAAGAAAGGTATTTGTTAAGCACTTACTATGTTCCAAGCATTATACAAAGCGCTAGGATAAATACAAGGTTATCATGTTGTCCCAGGTGGGGCTCACAGTCTTAGTCCCCATTTTCAGAGGCGGTAACTGAGGCACAGAGAAGTTAAGTGACTTGCCCAAAGTCATACAGCAGAAAATTGGCGGAGCTGGGATTAGAACCCTTGACCTCTGACTCCCAAGCCCATGCTCTTTCCACTAAGTCATGCTGCTTCAATCCCAGCTCTGCCACTTATCAGCTGTATAACTTTGGGCAAATGACTTAACTTCTCTGTGCCTCAGTTATCTCATCTGTGAAATGGAGATTAAGGCTGCGAGTCCTATGTGGGACAAGCTGATTACCTTGTATCTACCCCAGCGCTTAGAACAGTGCTTGGCCTATAATAAGGACTTAACAAATGCCATTATTATTGTTCAGAGGTCCACTGCTCTCCCCATTTTCAAGGTATTTCTGAAATAAAATTTCCTCAGGAGACTTTTCCCTGAGTGATGTTTAATCTTCCCACTTTACATTTCCAATATTTTTCTGCCTGCTTCTCCCTCTTTATTCTAGTGTCGGTGGAGTGGAAAGGAGGATAGATTACCCAGACTAATGAGGGTTTGGAGCACAGATGAAAAGGGGATGGGGGCGAGAGGGTCATATACGCACTAGAGATAGAGGTTTGATTCCTGTCAGAGCTGGGCTGTTGGATGGAGCTGGGATGTCCGTGGAGTTGCAGAACACGCCTCTGATGCTGCCGTGTTTCTCCATAGGTATCTCTGATGGTCAATTAGCAGCAGGTAATTGGGGGGAGAGATCTGGGCTCATCTTGTCTCAGATTGATGGGCATCAGGGAGGGTAATCTGGGCATTTCCAGAGATGTCCCCAGCCGAGTGTCAGAGCAGATTAGTGCTCAGAGTCACTCATTCACACACACACAGATACATACTCTAGTCACTCCCTGAGAGAGGGGCGATTTGAGGAAAGTGCCTGATAAATGCTTCCTCAGCCTTGTCGTGCCAGAGTCTAACTGCCCGCAAGCTGCCCTCTCAGCCAACAAGAGCGATGGAGACTGGCAAGTAGCGTACAGGGGTCCAACTCGGGCACTGGGACTTTAAGGTTGATTCTAGAGCTTGGACTGGAGTGCTTTGTATAGGAGCTGGTGGAAAGGGACAGCAAGATTCAGAATCCCCTGCTTCAGCCCCCAAGGCCACTTCGAATTTGTGAGAAGCAACCAACAGAGCTGCAAAGGTAACTGCCCTGTTCTTCTTGTCTGTATCAACTTCCTCTTCTTATGTCCCTTCTTGTCTTCTATTCTCTCGGTCTCTCTGCCCCCCATATTCCTATTCTCCATCCATTTCTCTCCTATTTTGTTCATTCAGTGTTGTTTCCTTTCCTCATTTCCAAATCAGCCTGACAGTGTCTTAAGCCACGTCTACGCCTTTCTCTCAGAGTGCAATGCCAATGGGGCCATGCAGGTGGTGAATCGTCTTTCCTGTAGAACTAAACTCCCAGCCTGGGTCTGGAGCAGGGCTGGCCTGGAAGGACTGAGCACTCTCTGACTCAATGAGAAGCAGCGTGGCTCAGTGGAAAGAGCATGGGCTTTGGAGTCAGAGGTCATGGGTTCGAATCCCGGCTCAGCCACTTGTCAGCTGTGTGACTTTGGGCCAGTCACTTAACTTCTCGGTGCCTCAGTTCCCTCATCTGTAAAATGGGGATTAAGACTGTGAGCCCCACGTGGGACAACCTGATTCCCCTGTGTCTACCCCAGCGCTTAAAACAGTGCTCGGCACACAGTAAGCACTTAACAAATACCAACATTATTATTATTATTATTATTATTATGTCAGAGACTTAATCTCTATTTCATCCTTCACGGCTCCCAGGACACAATGCGTGGATGGGGGCTATCACAGGCTGCAGGGAGACATCCCAACCCCTGGAGAGGAGGAACTAGGGGTTCCCTCAAGTTGGGAGAGCTATGACTGTGACTCAGGTTCAGATCTAGGTCCCATGATTAATAGTGGTTTGCCTGAATGGAAAGTTGAGGAGATTTTGTATTGCCCAAAATAGGTGACAATAATAAATAAACCTATAACAAGTAAGTAAATCAAATAAAAACAATAAAAACAACACATAAGTAAGATAAAATAACTAAGCATGAAATGAAACCTGAATAACAACAAAGCAATAAAGCCTATAGTAATGAATAAATAATAAGTCCACTCTTCCTCTTAACTCAGTCCTGACCCTTGCTTAACTGTACCCCATCCTATCTCCTCTTCTTCCACTCTCTTCTACATTAACTTGACTTGCTGCCTTCATTTACCCCTCCCGCCCAGGCCCACAGCACATATGTACATAGTTATTTATGTAATTATTTATATTAATGCCTGTCTTCCCATCTAGGCTGTAAGCTCATTGTGGGGAGGGAATGTGAATGTTTATTGTTATATTTTACTCTCCCAAGCACTTAATACAGTGCTTTGCCCAGAGTAAGTGCTTAATGAATATGAATGAATGAATGAATGAATGAATGAATGAATGAATCTCCTCTTTGTCCCTCGTTCCTGAGTCCCCTTGCATGGGCAGAAACAATTCGTGGCTCCTCCAAGAACTGGGAGGCTAACAGCTTTCCTGTGACAGACAGTAATATAAATAAATAAGTTGCTGGTGATACTGGGATCTGTTTCCCCCCTCTAGACTGTCCGCTCATTGTGGGCCAAAAGTGTGTCTCTTAAATTATTTTGTACTCTCTCAAACATTCAGTACAGTGCTCTGCTCTTAGTAAGCGCTCAGTAAATATGATTGACTGACTGACCAGGCATGTCAACCCCTCATGAGGAAGATCCCAGTCAATAGGGCAAGTGTATTTCTTAGCAGGCTGATCAATAGAGCTTAAACCTCCTCAAAATACTCCTGTTTCTGTCCCAGTTTCTACATCGGTGACCAAAGGGTCTCTGCTGCAAACTCCGTCAGTATGCAGGACTTTGTGAATACTGATAATTCATGATATCCATGCATGGTTAATTTGACTTTTCAACAGCGACTCTGTCATGATGCAACACTGAAGTGGGTCAATGAGAAGATTGGAGGGGTGACGAGGTGAATGTCTGAGTGGGACTGAAGGGAATTAGACATTTTTCACAGAAAAGTGCAGTGTGTAAAGTACTGTTGGGATTGTGGCAATGGGAGCTCTGACCACACGACTTATTGCTTGGGGAACAGAACATTAATGATCCGAAATCTGGACCAAAATCTGCATAAGACAAGTGGGTCATTTTCCTGGATTTTATTTGGCAAGGAAACAACATTTTTCCTACCTATCTGTTCCAGGATAGTCCAACACTAACCCAACCCTGTCAAGCAGGACTTGGAGAAATGTCAATGAGAACCTTGGTGGTTACCCTCACATGAGGTCCACACCTGGAGCACTGAACCAGGAGCAATCAACAAAGATGCTATCTGAGTGTCACCTTCATTTCTGAGCCCATCATTACTGTATCCCATCCCTTCATCAATGTAGAATTCATTGATGGTGGTAAGGCAGGACTGATATGAAATGGGGAAATTTGTCAATATCTATTCTTATTCTTTAAACCCACTGGCACAACGGTGAGGGACAGAACTGCGGATATTCTGATCAATTTCCTATCAAATTAACTCTCTGTTTGATGTCATATCTCACTGTCTGCCTCATCGTTTCATTCTCTGTCCTTTTCTTTCTTTGTCCTCTGCCCCTGTCCCATTCTCTCATTTCCCCAGATCGCTCCACCAGAAACCACTTCCGAATGCATCTGAAAATTTAAGGCAATGGATGCCCCTGAACTCTCATTTGGGATTGTGAATGTGCTCCAGGTCAGCATTGGGATTTCAGTTAATGTTTTCCTTCTCCTGTTTTATATCCGCATGGCCTCCACCAGCCACAGGCCCAGCTCCTCTGACCTGATCCTAACCCAACTGGCCTTGGCTAATATCATCCTCTGCAGCAGGGGAATCCCAGACACAGCGTCAGCCTTGGGGCTGAGAAATTTCCTGGATGATGTTGGATGTAAAATCCTCATCTACATTTACCGGGCGTCCTGGGGACTTGCCATCTGCACCACCTGCCTCCTGAGCATCTTCCAGGCCGTCACCATCAGCCCCAGAACCTCCTAGAGGGCAGAGGTCAAAGTCAAATTAAGCCAAGTGCATCATCCCTCTTTGCATCCTCTCGTGGGTCCTTAATATGTTGATAGACACTGATGTACTCATATATGTGACAGGTCCCCAGAACAGCAGTGTTCGAATCACATTGGATCTCACGTATTGCTCAAAAGTTAGTTCCAGTGCAGTAATCAACCTGGTTACAGAAGTCGTTCTCCCTCTATGGGACCTCTTCTTTGTGGGGCTCATGAGCGTAGCCAGTGGCTACATGATGTTTGTCCTGCACAGACACCACTGGCAGGTCAGGCACCTCCACGGGCCCGGTCATTCCCCCAGGGTTATGCCTGAGGTCAGAGCGGCCAAGAGAGTCATTGCCCTAGTCACCCTCTACGTCCTCCTCTACGGGCGACAGTCCATCATGCTGAGTGTGATATTAAACATGCAAAATAAATCCCCTCTTCTGGTGAGCAGCCACCTTCTGATGGCATTAGCCTTCTCCATCATCAGTCCACGGGCTTTGGAGTCAGAGATCATGGGTTCGAATCCCGGCTCTGCCACTCGTCGGCTGTGTGACTGTGGGCAAGTCACTTCACTTCTCTGGGCCTCAGTTACCTCATCTGTAAAATGGGGATGAAGACTGTGAGCCCCACGTGGGACGACCCGATTCCCCTGTGTCTACCCCAGCGCTTAGAACAGTGCTCGGCACATAGTAAGCGCTTAACAAATACCAACATTATTATTATGATCCACAGTGACAGGAGGAAGAGGACTTTTTGGAAAAGGGAACATCCTTTTTCCAACTTGGATCCCTCTTAGAGTTCCAGGGAAGTTACCTATTCGCCCCTGGAGCCCCACTGGGATTGGGTGACCAGACAACAGAACTTCAGCAGCATCAGAGCAGGCCTGAATCTCCATCAGCCTCGTGCAAAACCAGTAAAAGTGAACATGGAAGAATCACGAGTCATGGCTGTTTAGCCACCAGAGAAGAGGTGGCGTCAGAGCCTGCTCTCTTACCGAGGGAGTCTTCCCTCATCCAGTTATGGCAGGGATAGACCAGCTCCAGGGCAGACAGACTACTGAGGGAATTGCTAGCAGCCCCCGGCAGACCCTGCAGTTCCAAGCCATTGCTGGACGTCTGCTGGAGAGGTTTGTCAGGGCCTCACAGAGACCTGAGCTGCTCTCCCCTAGACCACCACCAGGAAATCAGGCCTGGCTAGCCTTGATTGTAATGGGTAGGATGATGAGAGAGTGGGAGTAAGTCTGTCCTCCCCTACAGACTTTCTTACCAATGCTGTCCTGGTCCAGGAGAAGCTGGCCTTGCTCCCGTGGCTCCTCCTTCTCCTGTTCCTTTTTTTCTGCTCATCCTTCTCCTCTTGCTCCTCCTCCTCCTCCTCTTTCTACTTCGTCTCCTTCTGCCCCTCCTTTCCCTTCTCTCCTCCTTTGCCCTTTCCTCCTTCTCCTGCTCTTTCTTCTCCTGCTCCTCCTCTTTCTCCTCTTTTTCTTTTTCTCCTGATCCACCTTTCCCACTCCTTCTTCCTGCTCCTCCTTCTTTTATTTCTCCTTCTTCTCATCCTGCTCCTCCTCTCCTGCCCCTTCTTCCCCTGCTCCTAACAAAAGTAACTATAATAATGGTATTTTTTAAGTGCATACTATGTGCCACGCACTGTACTAAGCACTAGGTGGATACAAGCAAAGTGGGTTGTTCACAGTCCTTGTCCCACATGGGCTCACAGTCTTAATTCCCATTTTACAGTTGAGGTAACTGTGGCCCAGAGAAGTGAAGTGACTTGCCCAAGGTCACCCAGGAGACAAGTGGCGGGGGCCAGGGTTAGAACCCATGACCTTCTGACTCATGCTGCTCCTCCTCTTCTTCTTTCTCCTTCTTCTCCTCCTGCTCCTCCTCCTCCTTCTGCTCCTCCCAATTTTCAGCTGGGATACATTACTGCTTGAGGTTTTGTTTGACTATGTCCATTTCTTACTCCCCTTTGCTCTCATTTCTCCTGCCTTTGTCCCCTGCCCAAGCTGTTCCCCCATTTGTGACTCTCTCCCTCCAAAACTCCAACAGACCACTGCTCTCCCCATCTTTAAAGTCCTCCTGAAATCTCACCTTCTCTAGGCGGTCTTTCCCGACCAGCTTCCAGAATTGTAAGTCATTCAAATCCACCAGTCCTCTGCTGCACTTATGAACTTTACACACACCCTGAGCATTTTTGCATATATACTCTGCAATTGTGTATTCAATTATTTTTTCAACTACTAAATAGTTTTTGTTTGTCTTCCCTCTCAGAGTGAAAGGGCTTGTGACCAGGGAATGTCACTCGATTATTATGGACATCCCAAGTGCTTAAAACAGGACACCACACCAAGGCGATATTCAATAAATACCATTACTCCTACTCCAACCCTGCTCATACTCCAAACAGGAACCCCATCCATGCCTCGGGCTGAGGTAGAGAGCATGCTGAGAACTCAGCTTCAGCTGAGAGCAGGACTAGGGTTGATGATGGGGACCCTGGGGGAACCGTCCAAGATGCCATTGACCTGAGGAACTGTTATCAGTTCCCCACACTTAATCATGAGGGAGGACAATCTAGGGAAGGTGACAAAGCAGGGGAGGTGCCGTTTCTGCTCTGTTCCTTATCTCCTCCTCCTTCCCTTGTACTGCTGCTGACCTGTGGATTGTCTACTGGTATGGAGGGTGTGATTGGGAATGGAGAAATCTGCCACTCCATCCTCCACCACCCAGCTTTCCAGATGTCAGGATCATCTGTGCTCTTGCATGATCCTGACAGTGAGACTGACAGACACACCCCAGAGACCCATGCTTAATAATGTTGGTATTTGTTAAGCACTTACTATGTGCCGAGCACTGTTCTAAGCGCTGGGGTAGACACAGGGGAATCAGTTTGTCCCACGTGGGGCTCACAGTCTTAATCCCCATTTTACAGATGAGGTAACTGAGGCACAGAGAAGTGAAGTGACTTGCCCAAAGCCACACAGCTGACAAGCAGCAGAGCCGGGATTAGAACCCATGACCTCTGACTCGCAAGCCTGGGCTCTTTCCACTGAGCCATGCTGCTTGGCTCCTGGAAGAGCTGGGCTGTGGGTGGGAGCAGGGATGGTCCCCAGGACAACAGGATATGATGCTGATGTTGCCACGTCTCCATGGGCATTTCTGTTGGTCAGTTAACTCTAGGTAACTGTGGAGAGAGATCTGGGCTCACCACGACCCTGACTGGCCAACGGCAGGAAGGAAAGTCTGCGCATTTCCAGGAATGTCCCTGACTTAGAGTCAGGGAGGATTGCCCTCCCTCCCAACACCACCCTCCACGCGCACACACAAACACACACATGCACACGTTAATCCCATCTTGAGGGAGGGGACAGGGTGAGGAAAATGGCTGATACTTGCAGGAAAAGGCTGAAGGAACAGTTGTGTCTGCCCATGAGCTGCCGTCCCAGCCAGCACAAGAAATGGAGACAGTTG